>NC_142359.1:15255963-15478463 GCF_059441175.1 Urocampus carinirostris | reverse complement strand
GAGAGAGAGATACAGAGAGAGACAGGAGCGTGAGACAGAGAGAGAGAGAGAGAGAGAAAGGAATAAGAGCGTGAGAGAGAGAGAGAGAGAAAGGAATGAGAGCATGAGAGAGAGAGAGATAGGAATAAGAGCGTGAGAGAGAGAGAGATAGGAATAAGAGCGTGAGAGAGAGAGAGATAGGAATAAGAGCATGAGAGAGAGAGATAGGAATAAGAGCGTGAGCGAGAGATAGGAATAAGAGCGTGAGAGGGAGAGAGAGAGAGAGAGAGAGATGGGAATAAGAGCGTGACAGAGAAAGAGAGAGGGAGATGGGAATAAGTGCCTGAGAGAGAGAGGGAGACAGGATCGTCTTAGTGATTCTCTACCTTTAAGGCTGGTAAGAAGGAATGTCATCAGGATTTTTTCCATGTTTCTTAGCCAATTATGATGCATCACAATACAAATGTCAGCTTGAAGTATGACAATGTGGTAAACGACACGCTTGAGGGCTTATAAGACAAAAGTTTTAAGTTTTCAAATACTGTATGTCGAATATTTGAAATGGAATGGAGGTCGAATAATGACCACACGATTCTCAAGCTTACAACTGTGACCATGTGACATAGCTAAAGGTAAATACATCCGTATCCTTCTCGTTTTCAGTATTTCGTTACTTTTCACAAATGAAATCTGCTCGAGCCTTGTTTTGAAACCATGATTTACTTGAAAAACTGGTTAAAATGAGCCTCAAGGTTCTTAAGTAGCTGTGGGAGGAAGACAGTTTGAATTGTACATCTGCTGATATGGGACACATACTTTGGCATTATTTTTATTTCTATGGTTCTATCAAAACATTACACAGTGAAATAAATTGCGCTGAATGATAGGCTTCTGTCTGCAGAGTTGGTTAAGCGCTTGTGTTTGATTTTGTCTTAAAATTAAAGTTGTGGCTCTCAAAAAAGAATTTAAAAAATAATTGAGGTTTCCGATCCACGCTAGAAACCTTCACATATTCTAATGCCTGGAATATTTGTTTTAAACTCTGCTTTGTTTTGCTGAAGCTTGGTTTTAACCCCCATCTTGTAACAGTTTTTTTTAATTAATGTAAAGAGCATAGCAAATTTATTTATATGTTCTTAATCTTCTCTGACAACTATTCAACGATTACATTCATTGACAACCATTCTCCAAAAGTAATTCCTGTTGAGATATTCCAATATGAAAATGTCGAAGACATCAAACTTAACGCTAAATTCTCTCTGATTTTTGTACTTAGAGTGGTTCTAAATGACAGTCGCACCTCCCCCCAGATTTGATAACTGGCAATGTTTTGTCTACCTTCTTGCATTTCTTATACGCAAAAGCCTTAATTGAATTACTGGCATCCATTTGTAAGCAGTCACACGTTTATATTTGCTCATTTTATTTTGTGATAGTTTAATTAGTACATTTGTTGTAAATTGGTAACAACAGTGTCATAAAAAGTAACTCTCTTTTTGGTCTGTAGGTAGTCTTTGTGGAGGCCATGGTTTCATTAGTGGGAAGTGGTGGTTTGTGCAGTGTAAAAACTTGTGTCCAGTGGCTTCTTGACTTTTGAGTTTTGGTCATGCAAACACAATTCCACGCATTCCACAAAAGACACAGGAACCTGGTGTTACGACCGGTACAAGCGGGGGAACATAATGCGTAACGTCTCACACAATGCTTTATTAAGGGATCTAGGAAGTAAGGGTGAGAGGAAAAAGACCGCAATCTGGTGCTCGCTAGGCAGGAGGAGCGGGAAGCCCTTGCGAACGGAGCGTGGTCGGAGATCGGAACAAGTCGGGTAAGCGGGACGGGATACGGAGCCAGGGGTCAATACAAGAAACAGAATCGGGCAGGATACTGGTAGCCGGGACAGGAGAACGGAGCTTGGATCGATACAGAAAACAGAATCAGGATACGGGTAGCCGGGACAGGAGAACAGAGCTTGGTTCAGGGATTGATACAGAGAACAGAATCAAGATACGGGTAGCCGGGAGAGGAGAACAGAGCTTGGATCAGGGATTGATACAGGGAACAGAATCAGGATACGGGTAGCCGGGAGAGGAGAACGTAGCTTGGATCGATACAGGCAACAGAATCAGGATACAGGTAGCCGGAACAGGAGAACAGAGCTTGGATCGATACAGGGAACAGAATCAGGATACGGGTTGCCCGGAGAGGAAAACGGAGCTTGGATCAGGGATCGATACAGGGAACAGAATCAGGATACAGGTAGCCGGAACAGGAGAACGTAGCTTGGATTGATACAGGGAACAGAATCAGAATACGGGTAGCCGGGAGAGGAGAACGAAGCTTGGATCAGGGATCGATACAGGGAACAGAATCAAGATACGGGTAGCCGGGAGAGGAGAACGTAGCTTGGGTCAGGGATCGATACAGGAAACAGAATCATGATACAGGTAGCCGGGAGAGGAGAACGGAGCTTGGATCAGGGATCGATACAGGGAACAGAATCAGGATACGGGTAGCCGGGAGAGGAGAACGTAGCTTGGATCAGGGATCGATACAGAAAAAAGAATCAGGATACAGGTAGCCGGAACAGGAGAACGGAGCTTGGATCGATACAGGGAACAAAATCAGGATACGGGTAGCCAGGAGAGGAGAACGGAGCTTGGATCAGGGATCGATACAGGGAACCGAATCAGGATACAGGTAGCCGGAACAGAAGAACGGAGCTTGGGTCGATACAGGGAACAGAATCCAGATACAGGTAGCCGGGACAGGAGAACAGAGCTTGGATCGGGGATCGATACAGGAAACATGTCAGGATCAAAACGGGAGCCAGAGTCAAAAGTGCTTGCCTTGCACGAGGTTTGCAGACGGACTGACCAGGAGTGAATGAGAAAGACGAGTCTAATTAGGAAGCGAAACCAAACAGGAAATGAGCAGCATCTGGGACTAAACGAGTGAGCGCAGGTGAGAGCAATGGGCAAATCATGACACCCGGTCTCAAGGTAGCTCAACTAACTGCATGCTATGTACATACACCGGGGATTAAAATTTAAAGAGGAGCTTATAAGAAATATAATAATTTTGAAATAATATCTTCACTGATCAAGAGTTTTATTCTGTCCATACCATGCTATTACAACACATTTTCAAAAAATGTATTAGGCATTTCAACAAAAAAATGTATTTTGCCAAAAAACACTGATCAAAATTAGAGAACACTTTCAGAAGGACCCTACCCAATGTTGCTAATCAAGCACATGGTGCTAATTTTCTTAATTATCTGTCAACGCCTATTTAACTGTCATTTTGAGTGCCAGTTTAACTGACTTTGCAAGATGGTGAGCCATTCTAAAGTGTCTGAAAGCCTCCGGCAACAGGTTGTCCAGATGAAAACAAAAGGGATGACCCTATCAGCCATAGCCAGACAAGTTGTTCCAAATCAGGGATTTTAAGAATCTTTACAAAACTACAAATTCATAAAAGTCTCCCAAGAAGGCTGGTCGTCCAAGGAAGACAAATGCAAGAGAGGACAGTTCACTGTGGAGGATGTCAATGGGTAATGGTTTCCCGACTGCAGCTGAAATTACTCGCCATTTCAGTGTTGAACATGGTAAGAATCTGTCTCGCCGTTTGGTGGCTCGCCGTTTAAGAGCATTTGGACTGAAGGCTTACACTGCAGTGATCAAATCTGTGCTTAGGGAAAAAAAAACATAGCCTGAGCTTTGCGGAGGAGCATCTTACGTGGACAGAGGAGAACTGGTCCAGAGTTCACATTACTTCAGTGATGAGAGCAAATTAAACTTATTTGGGTGTGATGGGAATAGTTATATTTGGCGACACATTGGAGAAAGACCAAACCCAAAGTGTGTAATAAACGTCAGTGAAGGAGGAAGTGTCATGGTTTTGGGCATGTTTTCTGCAGCAGGAGTTGGGCCTCTTGTACAGCTACATGGCAGAGTGAATGCAAAATTGTAACAGAACCTTTTTCAACAGCATATGGTTGCGTTTATCACCCAACCCGCCTGCAGTTGTCATGCAGGAAAATGCTCCGTGACACACAGCAAAACATGTAAAGAATTTCCTTGAAGGTAAAAACATTGAATCAATGGCCAGTCCAGAGTCCTGATCTCAACCCAATAGAGAACCTCTGGGAAAATCCTTGGTGACATAGTTATGGTCAAGAAACCCACTACAATCTGTGTGGAGGAGGCTGGAGGAACAATGGACCAAAATCACACCAGAGCGTGTGAGAGACTAATACTATCCTGTGGCTGCTGATGTGCTGAGGTCATTCACAGAAGAGGCCTGTACACTTCTTACTAATTGCTGACTGTTGTTACCTCGAGATTTGTTTTTAACTCCAAAGTCATTGTTCTTCTCTAACTTTGATTAGTGTGTTCTTTAATTATGATCAGTGCAATTTCTCATTTTTGTTTCTTTCTTTTTGTAAACTCCTTTTTTCATTTTGTGAAAACAATGTTGTAGTAGCAAGGTATAGACACAACAAAATGTCCTCAAACTGTTGAGCAGTGAAGATGGTATTATTTCAAAATTGTCTAATTTTTTTTACAAGTTCTTTAATTCTGATCTCCAGTGTATAACTTACAAACTCAAGGACAAGTCTCCCTTGTCTACAGGGCGTGGCGGCTTTGGTTGCAAGGCAATAGTTAATCATTGCAATAGTGGCTGCTTGTTTGGCGCATGGTGGCCTAGGGAGAACATGGACAACCAGTTATAGTCCTACAAATGTAGCCACAAATCACAAAATGAAATAAAATAAGCTTGAACATGCCACATCGCTAAAAGTTATTAGTTCTTAGTGGCATTTAAAGCGTAAACGTACTTTCAGAAACATAACTCAATAGACAGAGTTCTATCCGAGAGGTGAAATCTGAACTGATAAAAGACTCCACTCTTATTCCCTGACTTTTCCTCGATAGATATGCTAACATCAAGCGCATAGAAAATTGGATTCAGGTCACAGTTTGAATTTGTCACGCCTTGGATCCAGATCACGTTGACAATCGATGTCCCTGTCCCTGGCTGAAGCTGTGGAATAACGAGCGGCGTAGTCCAACACTCCCTCGCACGACACGTTCCAAGTCCAACTCACCCCATTGAATGTGGCTGAGCTTTTATTGTATTCTCAGTCTATCACTTGAAGCATTATTGATTTAAATTCGCATTCTTGCATGTCTAAATTGTCTTGTGACTCAGTAGCCATCGCCTGTTTAATTGCTCTTCGGGCATTCAATATTACGTACGAATGAGAGCATAAGGACAGTGGGCCAAAAGGGCCTGCCAGGCCTTCTCTGCTGGCCTAAAAATATACGAATCATGTGATGTTAATTTTTTTTTTGTCCATCAATACTTTTTAAATAATTCCAAATTGTCTGTCAGCTTCATTTCATTGATTCTACCTGTCTTCGCTGCTACCAGATGTGTGCTTTCATATTTAATAATTTAACCAAACACGTTCAGCCATTAGTTCTTTCGCTAGGCTCAGATATCTCCCTAGGAAGCCCTTCACACAAAATCCCGAGGGCCGTGTCCAGTAACATCAGTCTACGAGAAAACAGATTTTGATTTGGCGTCTAAGAGCCTGCTAGAGGGCCTTGAGAAACATCATTGGTTTCATAAACTATGATTAGCTCGGGGGCGGTTATCCACCAAAGTAATCACGCCAACTGTCGTTAAACTTGAAGAGACCAAGCTGTACAAGGAAATAGATTGTGTTAATTTAATAGCGAAAAGTATTACAACTCTGAAGTAAGCAAGCCTTTCGCAAATAGGAATAGGTTTTTTCTGCCACTCTCAGTCTAGAGATAGGAACTTAAGCATGAGCCCATGTTGTCCGCGGGACCCCTGCATTCTTGCTTGTTGTACAGTCAACGCTTTTCAGCTTGGGCAAGAATTGTAGCAAATGTCAACAATTTTTTTATGCCATGTAAAATATTTTCTCATTCAGATACCTAAAATGGTGGTACAAAAAGACACAAGTGGAAAAGAAGGCGCCATTCATCGATATGTTTCGAGCGCAGCCTTTGCGGCAGATTTATGGTGAGTTAATCTTGGCATCACTTGAATTATTTTCTCCAACGTACGTATTTCTGCCTGCCCAAAAATATGATAGGCGCCCCACTGGGCGGTATCGGCGGTGGGACTATTACCAGAGGTTGGAGGGGGGAGTTTTGCCGGTGGCAGCTGACGCCTGGAATGTACCATTACAAGACTGTCATGGCTAATCAGGTATGGGCACATTTTTCTTGACTTAGCCAGTGTTTCTCCACGTTTTTTTAGCCCAAAAAAAAAAAAACTAATAAAAACTAATGGAATACCACATGAACAAAACCTTTTAAAATGCAATTTGTCAATCTTATTTTTTTTTCATTGATATTTTCACTACCAGTTACAGAGTAGTGTATAATGTTGCATTATTAAAAAATATAATGAGAAATAACCAATGTACAGTTTCAGTAGCTAATCGTTGATGCACAGCCCTTTATGTACAAGACCTCCTCAAAGGTGCTCAAAAGCAGTGGTTCTAAACTGGTCTGACTCAAGACCCACTGACCCACCTTTCGACCCACAAGCTAAGTATAAATAAAAACAAAAAATCCTCTTAAATGTAGCCAATAAAATGAGTGTGCGGTTTAAAGCAGAGATATTAGAATATATTCCCCTTTAAAAAAAAAAAAAATCCAGCAAAGCCAAATTTAACTTCAAGTACCGTACGCACTTGCTTATGAGCCTACATCGCATATGAACGACCCTCTAAACACGCTTTAAAATGGCCACTTACTAAAAGAAATTCAAAATATTGATAAAGCATGGACCTAAACATTGATGATTATTCAACAATGTAGTTAATAAAGATTACTGGTAAAAAGCTAAAGTTTTTCAACCATTTACTGTACCTTGCAGCACTTCAATGGCAGACATTCAATGTACATGTTCTTCTTTCGCAATTGTTTGCTTCTTCGACTCGATCATTGTTGTCAGTATTTTCTACTTTTCTTTACAATGACAATGAATTTTTTGGGACCCATTACTATGGCGGAAAAAGAAAGTAAAACCAACAAAATCACAATAAAATAAGATTTGGTCCCTCTCAAACACGCCAATTGACTGTACAGGTAGAAAAGATTGAGCAGGGCATTATCGTCATCTACTGTTAAGGAGTGTAATTGACCCTCGATTTTCTCCTATTTTTAGCATTCTTTTGCCATGGAAATGGCCCGTGACCCACTGAAAACAGGTCCGCGACCCACTTTTAGGTCCAAACCCACCAGTGGGGAAACACTGCTCTAACGATCACCTAATAGCTTCAGAATTTCAGACTGCTACATAACTACACCCAACGGGAAGTAGCCGAATTTGGCAGTAAGAGGAAAAAATAGTTTTCGCACTTGCTAACTATCCACTAAAATGGATGTCACGAAAACAGAGCTAAATTGACGCGTCAAAAATGCACAGGGTAAAATGTCCTTTGCTTTTCTAGCTTCCCAAAACACAGCTTTTAAACAAGATTGCATGTCTTGTGGGTAATAGTGATTTAATTGAGTTATCTGTTTAAGACACAGCATTTTTAGAACAGGGAAATTTACTGTGGCACACCAGACAAGATCTCACAGCACATAGCCCTGGTTGAGAAAGACTGAACTAGTACACACAGCACAATTGAATGACGCGTCCTACTGTTGTCATCCTGTTTGTCCGGAGGGAGGGCCTTTTATTTATAAGTACTGTATTTTCTGCACTAGAGGGCCAGCTGGATTATAAAGCATACCCCTTAAAAATAGTCTTTTGTCAAATATTTTTCACATATTAAGCAAACAGGACCATAAGGGGCATGAAATTGAGTTAAAGTTTATTTGTATAGCCCTTAATCACAAGGAGTCTCAAAGGGCTGCACAGACCACAGATTTTTGCAAACCACAGACTATTATTACACCATCCTCTCATCTAAAACCAATAATAACAGCCCTGGCGCTTAGTTTGTATCCAATGTGTTCTATTTCACTTGTCCTGATCTCGCTGTTAAGCTTTAAGTTGTACTCTTTCATTCTCTTTATTAACAACCGGAGCCTGTGATCATGCTTTTGGGCGGCAGTAGCTCAGGAGATAGAGCGCTCGTCTTGGGATCAACGGATCCCAGTTCGAATCCCGGCTTGTCCGTGTTACATGTTGAAGTGTCCTTGGGTAAGACACTGAACCCCTAATACCCCCAATAAGCAGGTTAGCGTCTTACATGGCTGCAATACAAGGCCGCTATTGGGAAATGTGAAGCACACTGTAAAGCGCTTTGGGAAGTCATTGACTTGAAAAGCGCTATATAAATGCAGATCATTTCATTTCATTCATTTCATAGAGTCTCCCCAGAAAGCAAATCGTCAATAATATTTACAACACCTACCAGATCCTCAATCATCTGAGCTATGGCTCTCTGGAACACCTCTGGTGCTGAAGTGATTCTAAACAGCAACCCTAGGAACCTATGTATCCCTATAGAGTGTTGAAGCTGCAGAGCTTTGAGCTCTCCTTGTCCAGTTTGATTAGCTAAAATATTTTATCAGCATCTAGCACAGAGAAGTACTTGGCATTCGGCACAAGAAAGTACTTCCTCTAGCGTAAGTAATGGGTAGTGCTCCTGTTTAATAGCTTTCTTCAAGACTTGCAGTCCATGCAGATCAAAATGTTCTCAGTATGGTCACTGTGGTAACACCTATTGACCCATTCTGTTGGTTTTATTTGCCTTGTTATCACACCCATTTTATCCATGCAACGTAACTCCTCCACAACCCTGTCTCTCAGCGCCACAGGGATCTTCCTGGGAGCATGCACAACAGGTCTGACAGTGTGGTCAACTTGAATATGGTGCTGACCAGGTGTGCGACCCAGTTCCTTGAACAGCTCTTTTTAGTCTTTAAGTGGTTCGTCCACCATCTCTCTTCACTAGACCTTATTATCACAAAAGGTGCCTCATGCATTATTGATGGTACATCTCATTGTCTATTTCAAACTTAATGTAATGCGTTTCTCCTTTATATTCACATGTCAAGGCAGGTTTGCCTAGTGGTGCTGTGTTTTGGTCAAAGAACGCCACCAGTTTGCTCCTTCTGGCTCTGAGCCTGCCTCTCACATCCAGAGCATTTAAATGATCCACACACATTGCATTACAGTCTGCTCCAGCGACCAATTTAAAAATCACATTTTTTTAATTAATGCTCATTCTTTCAGTCTGTTTTTCTTCCTTGTTTTCAAATTCTGCAGATACCATAAAACGTATGTGTGTTTCACACTCCTCTTAGTGTATCAATGAAGATTTCTTCTTCCTGATCCTCTTCACTTTGCTCTAATGCATTCATCCTATTCCTGTCCTGTGGCCTCCATGAGCCTGGCTGACTCTGTGATTTGCACATTTTAGGAAAGTGATTCTTCATTTGACACTCTCTGTATATCTGTCCCATACCAGGACATCTATTGGTCCCATGCTTGAAACCACACCTATTGCAATTTGACTCGGTCTGTTCTGCCCATATTTTCACATTAAAGTCTTTTTTGTCAGCTTTAACGGTTTTCATTTCCATCTCTTTTTTCAGGGCTTTCAAGTGAGTACTTGTGATTTAATTGTCTCTGCATACTGTATATCAATTGTTTTTATAGAGTCAACTCTCCTTCTCATAGCAGTCTACCTCTCACGTGATCATTGACAATGCCGCACACGATTCAGTCACGAACCAGGGAATCATGCAGATCACCAAACTCGCAGTCCCTCGCTTTGTCCTTTAAATCTGTTACGTATCGGCTCTAACTGGTTCTGTGCCCTCGTGAAGAAGATGTGACGTAAATGAGTCAAGTTCTTTAAACTTTCTCTTCAGCGCTCCAATTTTATTCACTTGCTCTGCGAAAATGAACGTGTTGCTCACTTTAATCACCTCCTCGCTGGCGACATTTTAACGTTGCATAGTGCACTTGCTCGCCCTTTTTCCAGGACACCGCTGGCAACACTCAGCATTTTGATGCATTAAATCCAGCTTTGCCAGTTCTCAGCAAGATTGCCTTGCGAACTCAGATTCCGTGGAGGTTGAAACTGCGCCATCCCATAACCGTACACTTTCAATTCTTATTTTAACTTCTGACACCATGTTATATATTGATGAGGCGTACAACGACTTTGTTGTTTAAGGATTTATTCCTTCCGGCAGGGCAGCATTCAAAAAGACCGCCTTCGTGTCATACTGGGATCTTAAAAGGCATTACGACACTTACTTTAGTACTGACAGCTAAGGGTGCCTGTGAGGTACATTTATGTTACCATGCTTAAATCAATCATATATATATATATATATATATATATATATATATATATATACACAATATCAACATTATGACAAGGCGTTCAAGGTCATAATGCATATTTTAAATTTCTGGCCAATTTTTTTTTTTTTTTTAGGTGTGCCTTGTAGTCCGGTAAATATGGTAATAACCAAATGCTGTTTTTTGTCTTTCCCAGTTTACTGTGTGTATTCGCCGCGGGGGCCAAACGGTTTACCAACAGGTGCTTTCTGTAGAGCGGCCGCCGACGCTGCAGGGCTGGAACTGGGGCTACTGTGGCGAGTACGCCTTTTATCACGCCCTTTACCCCCGGGCCTGGACTGTCTACCAGCTCCCTGGACAGAACGTCACACTTACCTGCAGACAGGTTTCCCCTGTCATCCCACATGACTACCAGGTTAGAAATAGCAAACAAGTTTGATTTTATGGTCGCCGTGCCTGAAAGCCTGTCTCTTTTGGGGCAGGACTCCTCTTTGCCGGTGGCGGTGTTCATCTGGGACGTGGAAAATAAGAGCGACGCTGCTCTGGATGTCACCATCATGTTCACAATGGTTAACGGCTCCGGCCAGAAGGACGACAAAGGCGGGGGCCACTGGAACGAACCTTTTCATCTGGAAAAGGAGGGAGAGGCGGTGTCTGGAGTTATGCTTCATCATTGCACGGCGGTCAACCCTTACACTTTATGCATGGCAGCACGACAGCAGGTTTGATATTTATTTTTGCAACTCATTCTTCTTTTTTATTCTGTTTATTGTTTTGTGTTTTTATAAGCCCGACAGGGAAGTTAGCCATCAGACTGCGTTTAGTCCAAAGGGAACCTGCAGTGACTTGTGGAGTGACCTGATGGCCGATGGCCGCTTGGACTCTCCCAAGGGTCAGCATTACTGAGTAGGATGATCACTTTTGAGGTGGACAACCGAACACTCAAAACTGCATTGTCTCTGTTCAATCCTGCAGGCTCCAGCCCACCCACAACTAAAGGAGATATGGTGGCAGCCGCACTGGCTGTTGGCTGCTCCGTCGTGCCTCAGGGCCGCAACACCTTAGAGTTCTGTCTAACCTGGGACATGCCCACAATCACTTTTGGCTCCCGTGAAAGGCAGCACCACAGGTAAACAAGAAACTGTCTAATTTAAACTTCTCAATCAAATCCCATCTGAATCCATCTAATTTAATTCTAATCTAAACTACTTCATGAATCCAGATTTTTTTTTTAATTCATTATTATTATTTTTTGATTTGTCAGAGCGTGTGCGTGTGCACATGTGCATGTGGCTTATTGGCTCCGAAACAGCAGAACTGATATTCGTGAAAGTTTACATAGTTGCAGGTTTCTGCGAATGTTTTTCGCCAGATTTTATGTCGAGGCAGTTAGGCGCCCCCAATAATTACCAACAAAATCAAAAAACATCTCCTTCTTGTTCAAGCAGCTCATGAGCGACATGCAGTTCCTGGACGCTCCATTGTAGCTCCCTGGTGCTTTTAAAAGAAACTACGGCCCCAACATCTTCGCCCAAGTAAAATGCAGTGCAACGCCGAGGCCAATATGCTTGTCCAAAACAGTTATCTTATGGTCAACTTTCAAATTGATGAGTATGAAATGACTGGTAGCCTGAAAAGCTGTCTCATTCCATTTGTTTAACCAAACTTTGGCGTTTTTAACACAGTGTATGATGCTGCTTTGTTCCTGAAGAAGTCCTTTGCTCTTGACAAAACCCAAAATGTCAAGTTGAAACAACTGATTAAAAAAAAGATAATGGATTACCGAAAATTACCCACAACAACCATTTTTTTGTTCTTTTTGGAGATTTTGAAAGACAAAACTATTTGTTGAATCTTTTTATGCGTTTGACCCCGGTTTTCAGAATAACATGCATCTCATTTGATCCCAACCTAATTTGTAAAGCATTTTAAAACAAGTTGTGAATGTAACTACGGTTCTATAAGTCCCGTATGACCACCAGAGCATCTTGTAACTCTTAATCCTTGTGTTCACGTGAGAAGATTTTTTAGGACACGAACCTGTGGTGAGATTGCAATTCATACACATTTCTGTACTACAGTTGTCACAAATGACAAATTTGCTATGCATTTATTTAACTACACAGGCGGGAAAGGAACATTCAGTGTTTAAAGCACTGCCTCTGGTGGTCAGGAGGGGCAAAATAGAACGACCATCAATGCATTTGACAATAAATAAAAATCTGTAAAGCAGTGTATGTAGGTAAAACTAAAAAAAACACCCAGATAAATGAATAAAAAAGTATCTAAATAAAAATCTAAGCAACCTTCCCTTTCATACTTGTTGGGTGTGTTTCATTTTTGGGGGGCATCTTTATTCTCCCCCTTTGGAGCTGCACTTAAAACAGCTTCATTATGATAATTACACATAATACATGTCCCCCAAATTGTATTTTCCTTTTGTCTGCCCTTTGCTGCCTAGTGTTAAATGTGGTAATTGGTTGCGATTACAGGCGCTACACTCGTTACTTTGGGAGCAAAGGGGACGCCTCGCCCTCCTTGAGTTACTATGCTCTTACAAAATACAAACAGTGGGAGAAGAACATTGAAGAGTGGCAAACGCCCATACTCCATGACAGGTACAGGGGCCAAAGTGACATAGCTGGACTTCATTCAAAACGAGCTACCAAAAGCGACTGGAGATGAATTTTCCTTGCTAGTTTAGAAGTCTGTAAAAGAACGTTGAAATTGGCAAGAGGGGTTAAGAGCCGGCTCTTTCGGCTCCCATCGGTTCTTGAGTTGTTTTTGTTTTTAATGATATGTTACGAACAGAAATGGAACATTATGCACCAATTTAATTCATTTTGAAAATGTATTAAGCTACTGTTTGATCAAAGTCAAGTCAAGTCATGTTTATTTGTATAGCCCTTTATCGCAGCATACACATAGAGTGAACTTTTACCTTATCGAAACTTTCAAATTGTTTATATTATATTAAGCAAACAACACAGAATAATCCCAGTATTATTGACCAGTCACGAGAGAGAAAGAGAGCGAGAGAGAGAGCAAGAGAGAGAGAAATGAAGAAAGAGAGAGAGCGAGTGAGAGAGAAATAAAGAAAGAGAGGGAAAGAAATGAAGAAAGTCAGAGAAATAAAAAAAGAGAGAGAAAGGAAGAAAGAAAGAAAGAAAGAAAGAAAGGAGGAAGAGGGAGAGAAATGAAGAAAGAGGAAGAAAGAGAGAAATAAAGTAAGGAAGAAAGAGGGAGAGAGAGAAATAAAGAGAGAGAGGGCGAGAGAGAGAGGGAGAAATAAAGAAAGAAATGGGGAGAGAGAGAGAGGGAGAAATAAAGAAAGAAATAGGGAGAGAAAGGGAGGAATAAAGAAATAGGGAGAGAGAAATAAAGATAGAGAGAGGTAGATTTAGTGAGAGAGGGGGAGAGAGGTACCTTAAGAGACAGATGAAGAGTGTAGTTAATTAAGAAAGAGGGAGAGAAAAAGAGAGTGGTAGAGTAAGAAAGAGGTGAGGCCGATAGAGAGAAAATGAAAGAGTAAGAGTGAGGGATAGAAACAGAGAAACGAGTGAACTGGAGATAAGAGTAAAATAGAGCTCAAAAAGGAGATAAAGTGAGAAAAAAAGATAAAAGAAAATTATAAAAAAAAGAATTAAAGAGAAAGAGAACACGAGAGAAAGAAAAGGTGACAGTGAGAATGAGAGAGAGGAAAAGAACAAGAGAGAGAGGGAGAGAAAATTAGCTAGAGAGAGCGTTTCGAAGGAAGACTGCCTCTTTTTGATGGGGAGCCTCTTGTAGTTCACTTCAAATAGTCTGCTCATGTCAAGTCCAGCCATGTTTCTTTGTGTATCCCTTATTAACACAAAAAATCTCATAGAGGCATTTCATTCACGAACAACACATCAGTTTCAATCAAACGTTGTGTACGCCTGTAGTTCTCTTCCCTCCTGGTACAAATCGGCCCTGTTCAACGAACTGTACTTTGTGGCCGACGGGGGGACGGTGTGGACGGAACTGCAAGAGGACGCTGATGTTAGCGGAGGCGTACGAAGCGAGGATGGCGGCTTGCCCGCTCAACCGCCCGTCACGAGGGAATACGGCCGCTTCGCCTACCTGGAAGGTAAACCAATTGCCATGCACACAAAAAAGACACACTCGTTTTTCTAGAATTGATCCGTTATGCTTTATTTTGTCTCTCAGGCCAAGAATACAGAATGTACAACACATACGACGTGCACTTCTATGCCTCTTTTGCACTTATCATGCTGTGGCCCAAACTTGCGCTGAGTGTGCAATATGACATAGGTATCCTTTCTTACTTCACTTTTTTTTTTTTTTTTTTTTTTGGAAGGTTATTTTTTTCACTGCATTCTCCCACTTGAATTTTCTTCTAGCGGGCAGTGTGGTTCAGCAAGATTTAACTGAGAGGTTGCATCTGATGAGTGGTCGGCTCGCCGCAGTAAAGACAAAAAATGTAGTGCCTCATGACATTGGAGACCCAGGTACATGACTCTGGAAGACATCTCTAGAACTTAGTTCCAATGACGAGCTGAAAACTTGCTTTGCACTCCCAAGTGCAATCCATCAATATTGCTAGTATTAGAATACTCAAATGTGCTCCATTATTAAAATTCCCAAATGTACTTCAATACAAGAAAATAAAAAATAAAGCTAACATATCACATGTATTTTATTTTAAGACAAATTTTGTAATGATTTGATAGGCCAGGCGTTGATCTTTTCTTTTGCAGATGATGAGCCGTGGCAAAGGGTGAACGCCTATCTCATTCATGACACGGCCCACTGGAAGGACTTGAACCTGAAGTTTGTCCTGCAGGTCTACAGAGACTATTACCTCACCCAAGATGCGCAGTATCTGCAGGACATGTGGCCCATCTGTCAGGTGAGCTTTGCTCTTTTGGGTGATTTGTTTTTTTTAGTTTTGTTTATTTCTTTGTCTTGAAATTCTCCCTGTACTCTGTCTGCTAGGCAGTGATGGAGTCGGAGCTCAAATTTGACCTGGATGGAGATGGCCTGATCGAGAACTCTGGCTTTGCTGATCAGACTTATGATGGCTGGACTGTAACCGGACCAAGGTCAGGCAGAGGAGACTATATGGTTGAGCAAGTTTCAAACAAAAGAAATAGCAATGTTTCATATCCGAACACTTCTACTTTGGGAGCCTTCCAGCTTCATCAAGTGAAAGATATGCTAACAGGCTAGCAATGTCATTAAGACATTTGATATTCTTAGGCATGGTGTCTGCGCTAGGAGGCTGGGCAGAGATATAGGCAAATAAATCCTAATTGGAAAAACACGACTTGTGTCAAAACAGGAAATTCGGGTATTTTTATCTTTGATGGACAGATTACCCTCGGAGAACCCACAGGTCATAATTTTTCATGGAAAGAAGGGTTCTTTGGGTTCTCCACGGTTAAAATGTACCAAAAGTGCCACGTTATTTCATGTTTGGATTCACGTCACCATACTGTTTTCCTTTATTCTCTCCGTTTTACTATGCATTGCAGTGCGTACTGTGGAGGGCTGTGGCTGGCATCGTTGTGCGTCATGTGCAAAATAGCTCAACTGCTCGGCAAACATGAGGCTCAACAGCACTACAAAGACATCTTGCAAAGAGGCAGCGCCGCCTTTGAGAAGCTTTTGTGGAATGGTATGGCCTAATATCCGTAAACCCCCCCTCGCTTTTCACAATTGCTTGGAATCCCACCATACAAATATTTACAACTTTGAATACTTTAAACCTTTGCCGTACCTGAAAAACACTTGAGAATCAGAATCACTTTCCAATATGTGTAACTTTATTGGTAAAATTGGTCCCATGAATAATGTTTACAATCTTCCATTCCATAGGCAAGTACTACAACTATGACAGCAGTGGGAGAAACCTTTCCAACAGTATAATGTCAGACCAGTGTGCTGGCCAGTGGTTCCTCAGAGCGTCTGGACTCGGAGAGGGAGACTTCCAGGTCTAAGAACTAAATACTGTGTTTTCAGCCCCATAAGACGCACTCACTAAAAAAGTCTAGTCATATTATTTTCGTACTGGAGGCCCACTAAACTTTAAGGCGCATGAAATTGAGACTACATAAAGAGCTACTGTGTGCATTTGTGTGAAACCATTGGGCTCTACATACACTTGCAGTATATAGTCGTGTAATGATTGATTAGATGTCGCTGACCATAATCACACAACATTGCATGTCATGGGAATCAAACAGAGTGGTAGTGGTGACAGCACCGGCGCTTTACTACTAGAAAACCAGTGTTATGGATGACAGAAAAAGGCATTAGAGCGTATCACATTATCACACTGTTTTTACTCAAAGTGCCAGCAACATTGATTTGCATAGTGCGTTCTGATGGATTGAACAGTCTCCAATTTTTCACAAGTGTGTGTTTAACCTCTCAGTTCAATATGTATATGTATGTAAAAGAGCTTGTATTGTATTCTGTTGAACAATGCACTAGCAGAATGCATTAGGCAAATCAGTGTTTCTGGTACAGTAACTTAAAAAAGTGTGATAATGAGCTAAGCTCCAATGCCTTGTCATATGCCATCTCTACCAGTAGTGGTCGTCAATCTTGCCGTGACTACTCAGGATCAATTCACGTTGCAGTTTAGGTCAGCGATATTTATCGATTTGAACAATCATTGCAATCATTGCTCGAATACGGTTAGATACAGTCAATTTTGTATGTAAAATCTTGTATGGTAACACATAACTATTATTCGTGTATGCATTTTAAATCTTACCCACCGAATTCTGCAGTATATATGGGGCACTGGGTTATAAGTTGAACTTTCACATTTCTTGCCAAATGGGGGTTTTTAAGTGTGCCTTACAGTCTGGAAAATACAGTACATACATTAATAGATTAAATAAATTCACGTGTTGAATCTTAAATGAAAGAAATTTGGGCTATTCAAAATAAAAGTTAATTGTTTTCTCTAGTTAAAAAAAGCTGTAACGGGTGATAAGGTTTCAAAGTTCATGATTTGCCCATCCAGGTTTTTCCAAAGGAAAACATCAAAACTGCTCTCCGGTCTGTCTTTGACTTGAACGTGATGAGCTTCAGTGGGGGCCAAATGGGGGCCGTGAACGGCATGCGGCCCGAGGGCGTGGCCGACCGCGCAAGTGTTCAGTCCGACGAAGTATGGGTCGGCGTCGTTTACGGTCTGGCTGCAACTATGATCCACGAGGTAAAAAAAGCCACATCATGAAATAAAGGGTATTGTCATGGTAATTTCATCCTGCAATCAGAACAGATACGTTGCTCCAATCTGTATGTCTTGGCCTAGAGGTAGCTCTTAAGCTCAAGCCTGGCCCGAAACGGTCGGTTGGCCAAAAATGCCAATCATTACATTTTAATTTGGGCCAGGCTTCTTTCTTGCTGACTTTAAAAAATATGTATTTTCCACCAGTCATTATTCTTTGTTTCTTTTTCTTTGTGGAGGATCTATGTAATGGATTCCTTACCCTTCTGGTCCTCACAAACAAAATATGAAAAGTCAGGTTTGCTTCGGGCGCAGCCCTTTAAATCAATTGATTGGGCTCAGGCTGGTTTTGGACTTGAATACCTGCGTATTGGGTCGGGCTGGATATTTTAGGCCAGATCTTAAATGTACTTGGCCCTAAGGGTTTAAAAGGGGCAATAATCAGTGCTACCTGAAATTCTTAAATAATCATGCAAAATGTGACAAAATAGTGCACAGCTTTTGCATAAAAACAATCAATTTCAATGGTATATTCCAATTTTCTAAGACAAAGCATTTTGAAGACAACATGTCTGGTCTTTGTCATCCTGAGCTGTTACGTCATCGAAGGAGCAACAAGCCAGTCGCCACATTGTTTTATGTTTTAATTAGTTTAAGAGGTTATAAGTTTAAGCGAGTATTGGTAGTTTTGTGGAGAATGCTTGGGCGTTGTATCACCAGTGGATGTAGTAATGGTTCTTGCAAAAAACAGGCGGTATCAGCCAGGCTAACCAGGAACCAACAACCAAAAGCGGCAATGTCTGCAGCGATAAACGCGAGGACGCATGGGAATAGACAAACCATTGAACACTGCAAACGACGCTAATGCCAGTGTAGCCGATCAAAAAAATGTGGTGAGTAGCCAGGTTAACCAGGAACGAAAAATGAAAACGGGAACTGCTACAGCGATTAACATGAAGCCAGCTAGGAATAAATTAACCATGGAATATGGCAAAAGGGCGCTCATGCCAGGCTAGCCGATTGAAGAACATGCGACGAGAGCAGCCTGGCTAACCAAGAACCAACAACGAAAAGCACTTAAGGCTACGGTGACATATTCAAAGCCAGAATAAACAAACTAAGGAACACTGCAACACTGGCGCTATTGGTTGGCTAGCCGACCAAAAAAACCTGCAGTAAGCAGCCAGACTAACTGGGAACCAACAACTTATATTGGCAACAGCTGCAGCAGCAAATGCGAACCCGGACGAAAATAAACCGAGGAATACAGCAAAACTGGCGCTAACGCCAGGTTAGCCGGCCAAACAACACTTGCTGGGCAGCCAACGAGCGCCAACCAGGAGCAAACAAAACAGGAAAGCCCTTAGCAGCCTTGCTGTAACCCGGAGCTATACAAAGCTATTCCAACAGCAATGAAAAACACAAATGAAAAGCCACAATCGCCTATCTCCAAGCAGAAATTATTGGTATGCAATTGCTGTTTACCACAACTGCTGTGCTTTGGAGCTGCTTCACGTGTTCTGTTAATGTGATTTGCCTATTTGAATGTGTTCTGCCCCTTCAATGACATCACAGCTCTACAGCAAACAAGTCAGACGGGTCAACTTTGAGACAAAATTTCTTTGTCCTCCGGTGCATGGTATATTCTGCAACACATTTCCATTAGCGTAGGGAGGAACATTACACTTTCTGTGCATAATTGGAAGAAAAATCTGTTTGAATACCTTTAATGATCTGCGATCTTTGACTATCCTCCCAAGGGCATGTTGGTGGAGGGTATGCGCACTGCCGAGGGTTGCTACCGCACAGTTTGGGAGCGGCTGGGCATGGCGTTTCAAACCCCTGAAGCGTATTGCGAGAAGGGCATCTACCGCTCGCTGGCCTACATGAGGCCGCTCAGCATTTGGGCCATGCAACTTGCTCTGAAGCGCTGCCGAGACGACCACCTCACAGGGAGCGGAGAAGGTGATGGTCAATGATATCCGGTGTGGTTCATGTGCAAATCCCACCTTTCGATCTGTTCCTTTTTTTATGCCTCCTGTAGGTGATCACATTACTTGAATCGTGTATGTCTTATGTCTTTGCGATTCTGAGCTGTGAGTTTTTACAACACCTTGTCAATTTGCACACTACATTTGAGGTCTGGTTATCAGTATCTTGTTAATTTCAAATAAGAGGAACGCTGTCCTAAGTAATACACGACGAGAAACACAGTTTCTCTTTTTTTAAATACAGACTTTGGTGCCTTATTGCACATACATTATGCTATTGTATTTGGTGTCCAAAATGTTTTTTATAACACCCACCTATGACAATCATCCTGAATAAATCATTGTATAGGACCATTTTGGCTTCGTCTTTTCCATCACAACCAACCAATTGGTGTTCATGTTGTAGTGCAAAAAGACATGCTGTAGGGGGCGGCACACGCATATGGTGTTTGCATCAGTTCTTCGACGCAGTACATTTCTCAAGGTTTTGACACTAGTTGATAAAAAATGTTGTTTGAAACAGCAACAACATTAAAATGCAGAATGGGGGGAAGGGGGGCGCTTGGGTTTTCTTTTTCACATAAACAATTCGGGCGTCCTTTATCATAGAGTATAACACAGGGGTTTCCAACCTTGTTCAAATTGAGATCTACTTTTGTTACAAATTCGTGCAAAGGGCAATTAGTTTAAAAAAAAAAACATTTTAAAAATAATATCATGGTATAACTGTTGTTACTATGCTATTTCCGGGTTAATTATTGGAAGTTGGGTTAAATCAACCACAAAAAAAATATTTGAAAATCACCCAGCACTGGTGAGCTATTTTCAGAACTGGTTAGCTGGCACCAATGTTCCCTCCAAATTGCGCGCGTGCGCAACTGTGCACTGCTCAAACTGCCCAGAAGAAAAGCGATCCTGCGAGTAAAAATCAGGGCTCGAAATTATTAATTCACTCGCAAAAAAAGGCCAGAATTACCATGCAAAAACGATACATGAATGAAAACAATTCAGGTTCTTTATGCGGTGTTTTAAGCGCAGTCTTTAAAAAAAGCAAGAAAAAGGACAAAGCAGGTAAAAAAAAAAAGATTAAAAAAAATAAAAAGCTAGGAGAAAAAACAAAGCCACGGAAAAATAAACTAAAGCATAAAAAAACTTAGTGATGAGGGTAAAAATGCAGGAAAGATTACAAATTTGAGTGTGGGTCTCTTTCATTGCTCTTGTGTTATATTCAAATAATTTGCAAATCATAAATTATAATTTGCAATTTATTTGAATGTAACATTCAATCTTTTTTGCCAAAATTTTACTTCCACTAAAAAAATGTGATCAAATACAGTTTTGTATTGTGCAACCAACTAAAAACATCCACAAAATTGTAGTATTAAGTAACAAAAGATTTTTTTTTTAAAAAGCGGAAATCTCACAGTATAGTTGTTGTAAAAACAAAAGCCGTGTGCGCTCTGCAACCTCTGCAAGAATACATTATCCAATTCATCAAAATGTGAAAAACTAATGTTGCTGAAAAGCCAGCAGAATGTAACTTGATTTATGTTGTTCACCATTCTTCCAAACGACACTCGCAGACTTATGTGGGACTGCTCAGACGCGTGGAAGTTTAGAGGAAACATTGGCAGGCATCATGTTGGACACCCGTGGTGCAACATAATGCACATTGTATTATACACGTCTTAACTGATCTTCAACGTAAACCTCAACCGTTTTAAATAGCTAGACTGTGAAATCATTCACTAAACTGAACAACCCGAAATTATTCAATATATGAAGATCAAGGAACCTGTGCCAATCACATTGTGAATGTGTGAGCAAATTGGTAACTGATCCATTTCCAAGCATCTAGAAAAGGGGTCTCGAACTCAATTGACCTGGAGGCCGCCAGGACTATGCTCTGGGTGAGGTTGGCCAAAATCGAGTGTTCCACGGAAAAGTTCAAATAAGGTTTCTTCATTTTCCTCATGCTCAGGTTGAGTTTTTCCTTGCCCTCATGTAGGTTTTAGATAAGGGGATAGAGTAATAATAGTCAGTGGTTTGCAGTAACCTGTGGTCTGTGTAGCCCTTTGAGACTCCTTGTAATTAAGGGCTTTACAAATAAACACGACTTAATAAAAACATTTCACTCTTTTCAGATATTTTTTAAAATTCCCTTCACAAATTAAGATCTAGAAATTAAAGCATATAAATTGACATTGGTATGAAAATCATCCATCCATTTTCTGTGCCACTTATCCTCTCTAGGGTCTTGTGAGTGCTGAAGCTCATCCCAGCTATCTTCAGGCAGTGGGGCAGGGGACAACCGGTTATAGGGCACACAGAGACATACAATTCCCCTGCTCATTTACACCAGGTGACCATTTGGACTGGACAATTTCCCTGTCATACATGTTTTTCGAATGTGGGAAGAAACCTGAGTGCCCAGAGGAAACTCATGCAGGCACAGGCAGAACATGCAAACTCCACTCTGGGAGACTGTGGTTGCTGGAATAGAACCCTGTACCTCTGCACGTGGAGTTGCGTGCTAACCACCGTATGAAAATGAATCATTCTGTAATAAAATACTTCATAATCCGAATGATAGTGTTCATTACTCCGGGGTAAGTTACTTATTTGTCCTCCATCTTTCTGCTATGGGTATCTGGGAAAACAAACCTGGCAAAGAAATAAAATAAAAATGGTGCTTTGGTCACTTTGTTTCTCTGAATTTTGATTGTCACTTATTATATTTAGCACTCGTTTTCCGTTGCACGGCAGAATACAGCGGTATAGTGGTCAATGAATACACAGCGTTACTTTAACTTTCATATGTAGGCATGGGCCTCAAACTTCAAGCTGAGGGCAAAAATCGCCCCTAGCCACGAGTTCGACATCCTTGGTTTAGAATATATTGAATAATAACTTTTGCTACTAAATGCTGTGAGGAAAAAAAGGTCACACGCACAGACACATACTTCATTTCCTCTAGTTTTTTTATTCCAGTATTCTATATCCTGTTATTGTGTCTTTGACATTGCGTCCCACCCTGTTGTTCTTTAAATTACATCTAAATGCAGCAATAACCACAAAATGAAATATGTTTAAATTATTTGGCACTGTTTACACAGAGAATTAAAAGCAAGACCAGGAAAAACCAGCAACTTTGATCATGAAGAAAGGAATTAAACAAACACAATGCGAAATAAACCTGTATCACGGATTCCTTAACCACCTGGCTCATCAAGTCACCACTTCCTGTGGTGTGGGCAAGTACAGACTGGCGGTGACCATCCCTCTCCTGGACGTTTTATGCGTAACAAGAGGAGCCTTCTGGTCTGACTCAGATACAGCAACTTCACATCTGGTCGCCATTGTTTTCTCGGTTTAAAGACTCGTCCCACTCTTCAGAGATGAGGTGGACCTTGGCATTGATGGGCAGCAGTGTGTAACAATACCCGAGGTGGGCCATCAG
Organism: Urocampus carinirostris; assembly: GCF_059441175.1. Taxonomy (NCBI): domain Eukaryota; kingdom Metazoa; phylum Chordata; class Actinopteri; order Syngnathiformes; family Syngnathidae; genus Urocampus; species Urocampus carinirostris. The sequence goes on along the minus strand of NC_142359.1, from coordinate 15,455,488 downwards.
GACCTGCAACGCCTTTACTGCTGAAAAAATAACTGAATCATTGTGTGTTAATTATGTTTTGTCCATATTTCCTTTTAAATAGTTCAAAATAGTCTGTCAGCTTCCTTTAATTGTTTTCCCTTTGCTTACACTGCTTCCAGATTAGTGTTTTCATATTTAATCATGCAACCAATAACATCTCAGCCTTACTTGTTGCCAGGGTCAGAAATCTACCAATAGGCCTTCACAATCAGTTCTGCAGGCCCCGAGGCTTAAAATAAGTGACGATAAAGCTGTTGGTTTACCCCAGTGGTTCCCAAAGTGGGCGGTACCGCCCCCTGTGGGGAAGGTGGAAAGATCTTGGGGGGGCGGTGAGGAAGAAGGCGGTAGGGGGGCGGTAGAGGGGCGTTAGGGGGAGGCAGTCTGAAGTCGAAGTCGGAAGTTTGAACGTAGTGCGGTTATGAAACCGCAAAGCACTGCGGTTTTGTTCAAGGTTATGTAGAGAGTGATGGAGTTTTGGCCAACCACAATTGTTACTGTTCAAGTTTTAAAAGCGCCGACCAATCAGAGGCAAGTTTTAATAATAGCACAAGCCAATAAACGCGATTCAAAGTTTGTGAGCCCCACTCTATGCCACACACACCGTGTGAGCTTTTTGAGTGTCATGGTGAACTCCGTAAACATAGTCCCAAAGTGGGAGGTTTGAGGGGTGCAAGTAATACACTGGGGGAGGCAAGGGGACGCCAGCCTGCAAAAGCTTGAGAACCATTGGTTTAGCCCAATAGATTACGAGTTAATGAGCCAGCGGCTTCTATTATTGGCTGGGAGGAGGTAACTGAAGTATCACATTGTTTTCAATGTGAAGAAAAAAATTATTGTGTCCACTGCTTCCGTCGAACGGACATTTTTAACCCTAAATAAAATAAAAACTTATGCCAGAAATACAATAGGAAAGGCTTGACTTTCAGCATTGGCTTTCATTAGAAAATCACTTCTTGATGGCTAAAACACACAGATATCTGAACAACATTTTAGTTGATATCTCCTTGACAAAAGAAAAAAAAAGGTGGATTTTATGCAAAAAAAGGAATGTTTTTTGGTGACTAAAATGTGGCTATATTCCTAAATCATATTGCAATTTCATGAGGTTGTTATTGGTGTGTTTTATATATGTCGCAGCTGTCGCTGCACTAAATGTTTTATAGACATAAAATAGTTATCAAGGGTTGGATTGATTCAGACGTAGCACCACTAAAAGCCAAGGTTTGAAACGCACAGCCTGCCACTGGACAATATTGATACTGGATCCCGAATCATCGGGGGGAAAGTATTTTGTTCTTAAAATTTCAGGATCACATCATTTAATTGTCTTTATTGTCACTGCTTTTAACATTGTGAAACGTTGTACGCAACGAGACCGTGCATGGCATTCCAGGGCCAACATGTAATAAAGACTTTAATGGGGAAAAAAGATAAAAGACCATGGGAGATAAAAGAAAAAAACATGTCAAGTCATGTTTATTTGTATAGCACTTAATCACAGAGTCTCAAAGGGCTGCACAGATTTCAAACCACAGACTATTATGACACTATCCCCTGATCTAAAACCTACATGATGGCAAATAATACACAGATATTGTCAACATAAAATATAGGTTATTCATAGGCTATAGAATAGAAGTGTGTTTAAAGCTTAGATGTAAACATTTCCACTGAGGTTGCAGATCGAATCTCAGGGGGAAGAGCATTCTACAGCACTGGGGCCCGAATGGAGAACGCTCTCGAACCTGGGGATCTCTTCTTGGCTGACCAGCATTGTCAGAGCGAAGGCTCCGGACCGGAACATAGGGGGAAATTATATCAGAAAGTTATGAGGGAGCAAGTCCATGCATGATTTTGTATACGACCAAGAGAACCTTAAAATCACATCTTAAGCTAGCAGGGAGCCAATGCAGGTCAGCTAAAATCGGGGTAATGTGATCAAACTTTCTTGTCTCTGTTAAAAGTCTTGCTGCAGCATTTTGTACTAGCTGAAGGCTCTTGATTTTGGACTTTGGGAGACCGGAGAGTAGTGCATTACAGTAATCGAGACGGAAGGTAACAAACGCATGAATTATAATCTCTGCACCTGACTGAGACAGCATAGGGCGAATTTTAGCAATTTGGCGAAGATGGAAAAAAGCTGTTCTAGTAATATTCTTAACGTGTGTTTGAAAGGACGGATCGGGGTCAAATATGAAACCTAAATTTTTGACTGAGTCACTCTTGGTTATATTACATTTGTCAATGTTCAGAGCTGTTTTTGAGAACAAGTCACGGCATTTAGATGGACCAATAACTAGCATTTTGGTCTTTTCAGAGTTAAGGCAAAATAAGTTGAGTGACATCCATTCTTTTATCTCAGTGAGGCAGGCCTCGAAATTTCCACAGTTTAGTTTGGCAGATACCTCCATCGAAAGATATAGTCTAGTGTCATCTGCGTAGCAATGAAAACTGATATTATACTTGCGAATGATATGACCTAATGGAAGCATGTAAATGCTGAAAAGTAATGGGCCAAGAATAGAACCCTGCGGAACACCACAGGTAACACTAAAGGGCTCAGATGTCATTTCACCATATTTAACACAGTGCGTCTTATTTGAGAGATAGGATCTGAACCATAAGAGGACGGTTCCTGAGAGACAAATCCATTTTTCCAACCGTTCTTGTAAGATTTTATGGTCCATTGCCAGTAGAAGATCATTGGTTACCTTAATCAGTGCTGTCTCAGTAGAGTGGTTAGCCATGAATCCTGAATGCATAGATTCATAAATGGCTTTGATGATGATGGCGGCGTGCACGTAGTGCTTCAAAACTGGCCTAAGCTATATGTCCGTGAATGAAAAACAATAGTGCATTGTGACAATAGTGCAAGGAAAAGAGTGCAATAACATTTAGCATTAAGAAAAAGGGAAGAAACCCAAAGTAAGTAACAAGATATGTTTTCAGTTTTGTGCGCTCGTTCAGGGTGGTGATTGCCCTGTGGGAGAAGCAGTCTCTGAGCCTGTTTCTCCTTGTTTTGAGGGACCTGTATCGCCTACCGGAAGGCAACAGGTCATCGAGGCGGTGGAAAGTGTCTTTTTTTATGTTGATGACTCTGCCTGCAATGTCTTCCAGACTGGGCAGAGAGCAGCTGATTATTTTTGGGCTGCGTTGATTACGCTCTGTATGTTTTTTTCCTCTTTGCTACTGTGGTCTAAACATAGCACCCATAGACCCTTTGGCGATGCAAAGAACAAACCCGTGTGTCTTCTGTCCAAAACCTCCACGACTCCATGCCCTTACAAACTGTCGTATTTTCACTCACAAAATACACTAAAATCTTACACCATATTTTATTTTCAAACGTGTTTATTTATGTAGTTTACCATGTTATATTGTACGTGTTTTGTTATATCATTCTGTACATATTCTTAATAATAAAAACAAGGGGGAAAAAAACAGGAACAATTGTTATCAGCGTAACTAAAATATCCATTGATAACACTTCAAATTTGTAAATAAAGATATTTTTGGGAGGAAAAAAAATAGTTGACATTTCTATTTTGAAAACCAAACCACATTGTCAAACATTGATGCTTGTATTTTAAATTTCAAACAGACTATTTAACAGGGACAGAAAATACAAACCTTTGCAGCCTTGTGACTGGGAAACATGTTTTTCATAAGCCTTGTGAAGTGATCACTTCAGCAGCTGTTGAGGAGTCTTCCGGTGTAGTGCCTAATTTCGACTCCCCTGCAAAATCCGACAATAGCTTTACTGTTTTAATAAGCTTATTTTATAGGATACGATCGTTATTGTCAGAAGCGCAGCATGTTTGCTGTCCCGCCATAGTTGTAATGCCTTCTCAAGGTCCAATTGCAGCAACGGAATTTCCATAGCTAATTTGTGGTTTTCATTGTTGTTGTGCGATCCAATGTGCTTTCCTGAAAGTTCATATTGCAAAATGATTTATGAAATCCATTTTTTTTGTCACGCTGGGTGCACGCATCAAAGAACATGTAGCCACCATTATCATCCTCCTCATAGCGTTACCAGGAATATAATTGAGTCCATTTTGGCAGAAAAGTCCTTTTCTTGCTAGGAGTATTCTTTTATTTATCTTTCGTCGAATCGTTCGCTTCAAAACACGTGTTTCCTTGCCTTCGCGGTCTTCGGAAGAATTTCCCCGCTGTTTTTTCGGGCCGGAATTATTGCCGTTGTTACCACTTTCTGTATTATGTTTCGACTTATTACCGACACTGAAGAAATGACAAATTTTTTGTTGATTTGCACCTAATACCAACTGTTTTTACGGAGGCATACTTCTCTTTCACTCGACAACCACCAAAACAATGACGTCATCTCGAAGCAACGAGATCTCGTTCGCCAAGATCGGCGCAAGACCAAAACAACAATGGCGGATCTGCCTGACAAAAAGTTTGGAGTGCGGTAAATCTTTATTAAAAAAATTTTTTTTTAAAAATAATCGGGTAATAATGACAATTTGGTGTCAAAAAAAAGTTGATTTGAGATTATGCGTCCCCTGCAAAAATGATGCGTCTAGGACGCAGGGACGCGGGCAAACGAGAACACTGAGTAACTTTAATTTTAAGTGTACAGTAAGTTCTTAACAGTCTTTCAATCTCATACCTGTCAACTTCCACCTTATTAAATCTCCCCTTATTAATGATTGCAAATCTTCCTTATCAAACTAAACTAAACCTTACAAACGCACCGTAACACCTATTTACTCTCAGCCTGACAAACCATGTAGAATACAATGGCAACATTAGCAATCTACAACGATGTTGTCGACTTCTACCAGTGACTGGGACGATCCGGACTAGAGCCGAAATGGGCAAGACGTGATCGGTCTTATTTTTGGACACGAATGAATTGTTATACAGCTTACACAGTTTGAGATAACCCAAAAAATTAAATACGGGGAAACCGATAAATTGACAGGTTTGCGATCTCTGTGACTCCATGCAACTGCCCCACCCCTTTAGCGCATTTAAGTCTTATCTTTGTACTGTATTTTTATACATTTCTTTTTTCAAAATTAGAATCAGGAGGATGTGTTTAATAGCTATTTAAAAATTATTTGAATGATTCTGTGAGGACAGGAGTGGACCAACTAGTTTGTTATTTATTTATTTTTGTATTGGGAAAATGTGTTCGTTACCCGAGCAATTCACGCTACGAGCACAATCCTGGAACAACTTAAACTCGTAAAAAGAGATACCATTGTACATTGTATCTTTTGATGGAAAACACAGATTGCCAGCACATTCCTGTTTGATTTTCAAACGGCTCCACTTTCTGTTTCGTTATTTGTAATATATTTTACCGCTTCAATAAAGCATAGTCACAAGATAATCAGTAATTAACCAAATACAATTGAAAATAAACCAGTGATTTATGGCCGGTTCTGCCTAGAAGTAATGACTTCAAAATAGTTAAGAACACAGTTCATGTTCTCAATTGGTACTTACAAGTTGTCAGCCACCCGGGCAGACATCGTCGTGTAAGTTGTACGCCCTACGTATATCGTTTATCTCCTCAGTGGCTTTGCTTTGCCATTGCATTTTTGCTTGCATTAGTTTGGTCTAGATCAGGGGATGGTGTCATAAGAGACGGCTCAGCTAAAAAGTCTCTGTAGTGCGAAGTGGAAGGAGAAGAGGACGACGAGGTGAGCGGAGAAGATGAGGTAAAATTTTGGACTATTTGATAAAGTTTCAGGAGCGAGCAGAGAGAGTGGGAAAGGTGAGATGGCACAACATTCATTTAGAGTGGGAAAGGTGAGATGGCACAACATTCATTTGGACAGGTAACTTAAAATTAGTTTTATCTGGTTATATCAGTATCAGAAATTATTTTCCCCCCATTTTATTAACACTCCACTTATTGAAACATAAATATTTTGTTTGTTTGTTGTACATGATTCAATTGTTTGTTTGTTTGTACATGATTCAGATTGAATCGTTTCTTGTACATGATTCAATTGTTTGTTTGTTTGTACATGATTCAAATTGAATCGTTTCTCCGGCGCCGTCACGAATGGCAGCCACTCCAGCAGCTCTCGTGTTATTTTCGATTGTTCTCAGTTATTTTCGATTGTTCTCAGCTTAGGGATGCTGCTGGAAAAGTGAATTTCCCTTCGGGGATGAATAAAGTATCTATCTATCTATCTATCTATCTAATACGCGTTCACGCGAGGGGGGATGATTTTGCAGGGGAGTCGAAATCGGGCACTACAGCAGCAGACGCATGCGCACAGTAGCATCAAACGCTCGCTTCGTTTGCAACGAAGAAAAAAACGATACCAAGATAAAGGATACCGCGGCGAACTCGTTTGACTTGATTGATTTGCCGTTTCGTGATAGTCGGTGTGTACAGGATGGTACCCATAATTGACAAAATTGCGTTTTTTTCCGCACAGGTTTTCTTGCACGTCGTACACGTCTTAAAATGCATAATGAACGTACTTTGTACAGCAAATACGTACAGGTTGACAGGTATGCCTCCAGGTCGTCTTTAATTGGAGAGGCGCACATTTTAATATTTACTTCGGCCGAGCGCGAAAAGAGCCGAGGATACCCGAACTCGATTTTTCACTCGCCCCCTCCCCGCTGTGGTGCAAGCAGCCATGTTACTGCGAGTTTGTTCCGGTATGAGGGCCGCCTGCTGCGCTTAGACCGGGCTCGTCTCTCCCTCCCCTTGTCGATCCTGGAAGCCGCAGTTCCTTCCATTATGGATCGGACAACTTGATCGGAACCTGCGGGCGACCGAGCTGCTGCTGGATCGTCATTTTCAGGGGCTGCTTGGTGGCTTGTTCGGGTCTCTACTGGTCGTACCGCAGTGCAGGTTCTGTACAGCGGATCCGTTTTTCCCGTGAACGTCTGAGACGCCAGGGGGGCACTGATTTTTGGAGGATTTTGGACTTTGTGTGGCACTTACCTCCTGTCGTGCTTCCTCCTCTTCCTCCTCCTCTTCCGCGGCTTGAGCGCTAGCGGCTAGCGAACTAGCCCAGTTAGCTCCGCCTTAAGGAAAGTCGGACTTGCTCGATGGGCTAAAAAATAACGACGCAGCCGAATAACTATCGTTCTTTCGGGCCATGTAAGCTCTATTTCCCGGTGGCGTTTTCGTCGTTTGGATTTTCCAACGTGGATAAAATTTCACTGAAGACGATTGTTTGCTGTGAGTTGGCAAGGTCGGGACGCGGACCTCACAGGGAATAACTTTGGCCTGGAAGTTTTTTTTTCTTTTTTTTTTAATCAACCTACATTTTCCCATTTTTAAAGGAGCTACTGGAAGAATCAAAACTGTAAAACAGGACCTGGAACTAAATGAGTTTTAAGGATACACATTGCAGCCGTTGGTGGTTTCGTTACACGGCGTCGTCCCGGTTTTAGCATGCTAGCTAGCTTGTGTGTTGTCTTTTGACTACAATTCCACTGGCCATCTTTTTCTCCTTTTATCACCGGTGACAAGAATCCTCAAACCCACATCTTAATTCTCTTTTTCAACAATGTGTCAACAAACATGGATCGTGCGGTTGAGTTAGCGAGCTAACTGCTAAGCGCCGATGTGAGCTCCAACTTGTTGATTGTTTGACGTGTTGCTAGCGGGCTAGCACCGGGGCTCTTTTTTCAATTTGTGCCCACGCCAAGTTTAAATGTCCAAAATAATCTAGTCCTTCATCCGGCTCACTGCTCCTTTGGGCCATTGTTTTTTTGCAACAACAGCAACGCTCTTCAAGACAAGCCAAAATGTCAACAAGGACCCCACTGGTGCAAGTCATTGAAAATTCCTCTGGTCAGGTAAGTTCATCATCATGTTCACACTGAAGCAAATGTAGCTCAGTAGAATGATCACATCTACAGAAGCATAGTTTAACTTATATCTTGGTAATGGTCTTTGGGAAAATGTAAAATAAGAATCATCCTCGTCCACTGTTTTCTGTAGAAATCTATCTCTCTACCTTGGTCATATCCCTCAAGAGGGGTGACCGACAGCAAGACAAACGCATACAATAACAGAGAATACAAAAAAGGGAAAAAATAGCAAAAACAAAACACAAACATTTTTGGACCATCGCCAACCCAAATGCCCACACAAAGTCTTTATTGTCACTGCTCTGATGCGTTTGTGCCAAACAAGTTAGGCGCCTCGGCACCCAAGTTGGTCGTGCTTTCGTCCCTCTAGACGAAACGGGACACAAGAAAGCAGCCATGTCACTCGGGTCAGGGTGACACAACACATTCTTTTGTTTAACAGCAGGGCCCGACAGCTTTCACTGGTTTACCCCTGCCGCATCATACAGGTGCCCTGCCCATCCCTTACAACGCGTCCAAACATCCCTTCTATCCTTTTACAACACTTCTCCACTCATTCCTATCACCAACAAGAGCTCTAGTTTCCACTAGATTTAGACATCTTTCTTGCAGTGCACTCATAACACTATCCATCCACGTCAATCGCAGCCTTCCTCTTGGGAGAAATCTAGCCATCGATAATAACACGGGGTCTCCAACGAGTTTGCCCTCCTTACAATACCTGAGTAGGACAGGTTCTGAAAATAGCTCAGGACCAGTTAGGGGTCATTATGATCATCTAGGAAATTTGATTTGTAACTCGCACAATGTTTTAGTGTTTAACTGAGCCTATTTTACTTGTACTCCTAATAATTGCAACCTGGCAATGATCTAGTATCAGTATTGTCACTTGCTGCTGCCCTTCAATGGTGAGCTCATCTCTGAAAGGTGGGATGACGCTTTACACCAAAAACAGGCTTCTCTTGCTGCTGGTTACCATGGAAACCAGTATCATATGTTTCATGTGGTGGAGAAAACCCTCACCCCCCAAAAAACGACCTGGAGAGGGAGGGGCGCTGCCAAGCTCCAACGACGCTGGGATATGTGAGCCGTGAACAACATACAAACAATAGTAATAACATGATAATTCCTTATTTTAAAAAAAAAGCATAACTGGTAGCTATTTGGGCCAATCAGTTTTTCTGCTTCAAAGAAGTTGGTGACCCCTGTTTTATTAATGACAATACAGTTTTTTCCCCAAGTCTGTCTACAAAACGACAATCCTTTCCATAGCTAAATGGTCAATGTGAGAATCAAGGGACAGCCTGCAATCGATGTGTTTGTTACAGTTTGAAAAAAATCTTAATCCCAATTAATGTTGAATAATGTGCTATATGTAGTCATTTGTTTTCAGTCTGCGTCCATCCTTTTGATAAAATGCTTTACTCCAGACATACTACGATGAAAGAACGTGTCACTATCTTGTTAAGGCCATGTATAGACGGATAAGCGTCAGCCTCTGAAAATACCCAGTCGGGATTCAAGAGCTCTTTTTTTGTGATGTAACTCAAACCCTAAAAGTGTGTCCATAAATGCGGATATTTTTAACTTCTGGTCAGAAGGTCCAGACTTATTTGTGTGAAGGCCACAGTTGTTGTCGTCGTCTTTTATTCTTCACACTTTTTCATTCCATTACTAGTTCACTACTACATTTCCCGATCAACATGGACGAATTCCTGTAATCATTGAAAAATAACCCACAATTCAACCCGTACCTAAATAATGGGTGCATTTCAAATGCAAATTCAACGTATACCAAAGTTCAATTTAAAGTTGCATTCTGTGTTTAATGAAACTGATTCTGACACTAAGATCTAGCCAAGTTTGATAAGACTGATATTTTCTTGTATCACATTTATAGACTTTTAAAAACTCCAACTGATAACACATACCTTAATCCTGTATGCATTTGTTACCATATTACATATAAAAATGGTCTTCAGTTGCAGTAAGATGTGACCCAACTGGAGTTGAATGGGAACTTTAACAGTGACATTCACAATTGAACATGTCTCTTGGTCACTTGGTTGTTAGACGTTTCTGTGGCAACTGTATTTAAGGAGAATTGAGGTTTGGATGGACTCGGTTTGATTCGAGGGTCACTAAGTTACAGTTAAAGCTCGGAAAAATGTACTCAATTATGAGGAAACTCCAGATACAAAATAGTAATAACCACGATACAAAGGAGGGGCACAATTCTACTGGTTCCAGAAGAGCAGTGTTGGAATAGAAAAATATTATCATTTGCAGGGCTGAGGCCGTCAACCAAAAAAAAACATTTCAATACCGATGTCACACCTTTTTTACTTTTGATACCTGTTCCAGATTGTACTTTTTTGAGACCAGTTTTAACATATCAATCCTTAATCTCTGCCCTTTCCAGTGCTAATCTTGAAATATATTGGCTGAAACTGGTATTGGAGTCAATATTTTTATGACTGGATGTTGTTAGCCTTCTTAGTAAGTTAACTTCCTCAAAAATTGTCCAAATACATGGAAACATTTGTTATTGCGCTGGAGAAGCAACACTTGGTTTCCATCATATATTTTATGTCAATGGCTATTTATCATTTGTATTTGTCACGGTCATTCTGCTGCTTACCGAACATTTTTTTTGACAAATCTCTTAAAGATACACTTATGATGTACCAAATAATTGTTTCGTTGAATAAGGACTAAAACACAAACATATACTTTGTGTTGTACAATTACATGTGGCCAGGCTGTTTTTCAGCAAATCCTGATTGGAAATAATTTCATTTAGGAAACGGTAACACTGATCATTTGAAATAATCCTCATGTTCTATTATTTCTCAATCACTAACTGCTTTTCCATAGGACATGGGTGATCCAGGGAATGCTTTAGTTCCACAACTTGTGCTTAAGGCGTTGTCATTTACTAGGTGATAAATTAGGCTGGATATACATAAGAATTTCTTTTGAGTAGTATTAAATGATGCCAATTTACTGTTAACATTATTTGGTGCTGTCATGTCTTTTGTCAAAGCAGTTGGAAGTTCAAGTTTAAGTGAGCTTTTAGCCGTTTCCTATTTATTGTTCGTGTGTGAGGAAATACAGTATTTCCTGTCTGACAATCTTACCCAGTGTCTCCTGAAAGCGACCAACGGAGCTCGAAATTCAGGTCTGCCCCTTACGTCATTTTTCATCTTAGTACTGAAGTTGCTGTCTGGTGTGTCAACCCGATTCAAACCTATTTGGAAACGTTTTTGACAAACTCGCACAGACTAACAGAAGAGGAAACATGATACACTCTCATATACACTGGTTAAGTTTTTTTCTTACCAGCACGCATTGTAAATTTGATTATATTTCCGAGGGAATGGCTTACAAATAACAAAAGGTAAAAATCTGAAATGTATTTAAATATATTTTTTTGCAGAAGCTGTACTTCATAGTTATTCATCAATTTTTCTTATTGTCAGTCATTGGCTGCTGGTTAATTCTCATCTCAATTTGTTTTCTATTGCGCCTCCTCTCATTCATGCCCCCTTTGAATGAGTCATCGCGCGAGCATGACAATCCGAAACGAACGGGTTGTCGTTCCGCCCAAGAAAGCGTAAATTCCGCCCTTCTCCTTCGCTTGCGCAGTTGCTAGGCAGAGTGAGAGACGAACAGAGCGAGCCAGGGTCCTAGCAACAGAGAAACCTGGTCACACAGACCCACGCTTGTCGCACATTCATATTTGTTTTCACCATTATGCACAGTAGCCTTCCTTCACAAATGATTACATATGCACTCGGTTTGTGTTCACTTGACTGGAATGACATTTCATTTCAATGAGCTGTGTCAGCAGCCCCATTACTCCTAGAAAGAACAGGTGTTGCACTGAAACACAGGGTCTGTGCTGCGCATTTGTGTTTTTGCGTGCGTGTAGGATCTTCATAAAGCGCACAGCATAAAACAAGCCATTCCAGTTGAGTGGAGTAGTAGGTGTGGCTGCACGCTGTTGACCTACCTTAAAGAATCATGGACTTTCTTCTCTGCTCTGATGCGTTTGTGCCTTGACTCTTGCCAAGGGGGAAAAAGTTGATGTCAGTTTTTGTTATCAACCTGCATTATTGGCCAGCTCAATAGTGAACAAGAGCTGGGATGTGGCCTCAACTATATAAATATGCTATATCCACAACATAAAGCACATATTAAATTACTTCCTCTTCCCCATGTCACGAATAAGATACAATAGAAATAACATCAAATTTTAAAAAAAATGTGTGCATTTAAAAGTATAAAAAATATATAAGGTTATAATAAAATATGTGCAAAGTATACCCGGAAACTAAAATTAGCACTTTTGCATTGATAAGGGAGAGAATTGGGATGGTGTAGGGCAGGTAGGGTTCAGAGTTCTGACAGCCCGATAAAAGAAGCTGTCCTTGAGCCTGCTGATTCTTGCTCTGAGAGACTGCAGTCCTTATCCTGGTTGCAGTTTTAAGAGGCTGTGAAATGGGTGGGTAGGGTCACCTGCAATCTTGGTGGCTTTGGGGGTGAGGCAGACGTTTTAGATGTCCACGAGGGGGGTAAGGGGGACACCAATGGTATTTTCCGCTGTTCTAATGATGTGCTGCATTCTTTCAGGTAGGACAAAAAAAATTAACTTAAATGGGAAATCACACAAGCCTCATGAGCTATTTTAGGAATGTATCAAAACAAAAAATACACGCATGTATTGATCATTTTTGCGTGACATCATGTGCATCCCGGATGTGAACAGTCGGCCATATTAGATTGGTCTACTAGATGTGGTTTGATGCTGTCACAGGTCTACACTGATTTTGTTGGATGTTCAAGTAAAAAGGAATGTGTAAGGCATTGGTATCTGTGACTTTACCGTTTTTCTTAAGGATTGTTACCTGGAGAGTTGAGGCCAGAGCGAGAACTTGACTTGCAATGCGCCCTTTGAGGATAGGGGGAGCGTGCAGTAAACCCTAGGTGCAAATATTGCGGCGTTTCTCGTAGAGATGCAACTTATTTTAATAAGCAATGAATCAGTTAACTTTTTTTTCCTGATTAATCAATAAATTGTGTTGTAAAAACAATTTTAATGTCTTCCACTTTATTTAAAGATCAAAGTTTTTGACAAATAGAAAACTGCTGCACAAGACAACAGACTGTTTGATAATATAAAACAATAAAAAAAATCAAAGCGTTTCTAAAATAGAATGACGATAAGAAAAGACATATAAATGTATCCTATACACCTGCAAATATGTAGGATATGTTGTTTTTATAAAAAGGGTCTCAAGGCGACCTCTGGCGGATCAAAGTGCCACTATAAGTTCATCGCCTGATTAATAGTACATCAAACAACAAAATGTGGTCTTGAGTCGCCCTCAACTGGATCAGAATGCTTCTACAAGCTTGTCCCCTCAAACCCACAACGAAATTCAATGCACTATTATTTGCATTGAATAAACTAACATGCTAAGTGGCATATAAACAGCGCGACATAACAAATCAATGATGACATTTGTCAACCCTTGTCCCCCAGCCGAAATTTACTTCAAAGAAAGTCCTGAGTGTCCCTGAAAGCCTGGCTGAAAAGAGTGCTCCCCTCATCCAGCGAGTGGATGGCAGAGATCGTCTCTAAATTAACGCAACACAACCCCGGGGGATGGCCCGGGCATGCTAAAATGCACTGCCGACGATAGTGCCCCATTTGCCGGCTGAAGCAAATCTCAGAGCTCGCCTTATTCGAACCCTAACCCCTAAACCACACATGCTTTATCCTAGCGCGTATGGGTCTTTTTTGTACATAAGTGAACATTTGTTGTTTTAACTTAGCCCAGAACGTTTAACAACAGCCAAACTAGAGTTTAGAACGCCATATTTCGAATGTCAAGCTCAACTTACACTCATCCAGTATAGCTGCCTTACTCTGATTTGTCCGGATGTAGATCACATGATATTATTAAAGCATCATTTTCCAAAGTTCAGATGATAAGTAATACATTACCAAAACGAAGGCAGGAACTGTGACATGCACTTTCTAACTCCCAGACCTAAGCCTACAGTCTATACAAAAGTGTTTGAGCTCACATTGCGACCAAAATTATTATTGTAAATATCAATTGAAAAAAAAACACACCATTCTTGGATTTTCATCTCGTTAATTTTTCATTACATAGAATCAGTTGTAGCTCAGTGCTACTCTATGTGTGCCATATGGATCCTCACTTCTTAGGGTAGTCAGTTCAAAATTCCATTGACACCAAACTGACGCCACCTGAAACACTAAGATGTTAGTTAACCAACGACCTATGTAAGTGTTTGCACAGTTGCTACTAGACATATAGCTCATCAGGTTTCTTTTTGGGAAGCTGTCCAACACCAGAGAATCACTAAATAAAGATATTAAATTGACTCCGGCTTCAAGTCAGACTAAAGAATTAAAGTATTTAGAGCTGTATCGCTCATCCCCGCACCTCTATTCGGTAAAAACTAAATTATTCACTTAAAGTGTCAGGATGAAATGAAATGATCTGCATTTATATAGCGCTTTTCAAGTCAATGACTTCCCAAAGCGCTTTACAATGTGCTCCACATTTCTCAATAGCGGCCTTGTATTGCAGCCATGTAAGACGCTAACCTGCTTATTGGGGGTATTAGGGGTTCAGTGTCTTACCCAAGGACACTTTGACATGTAACACGGACGAGCCGGGATTCGAACTGGGATCCCTTGATCCCAAGACGAGCGCTCTACCTCCGGAGCTACTGCCGCCCCAGAATGGATCATGTCCTCTTAATTTTGCTCATGACTTATTTTTCCTACTGAAATTAAATTTATGTTTTCAAAAAGTAAATCTGGAGAGACTGTGGAGGTAAACATGTCATTGACAGCCTGCAAATCTGTTCAGGTATCAGTCCGGTAACTTAATCGCTTGGCTCATGGGTCCTTGTGATATGTCACAGGTACACAGGCTTGCTTTTCATGCAGCTAGTCTCATTCTATCTTGATAAATGTAGCCCGGGATTTATAAGTCACACAGCGTACGTTTTATAATCTTAAGTTACGAATAACTTAAATAAAATAGAAACGCGTAGTAAGCAAACTTTGGCCACACAACCCTTCCATTTTAATGTGAAAAGGAGAGTCACCCTAAACTTTTTAAAAGTCAATAGAATGGGTCAAACACGTAAATGCATACTTGGGTACAATGTCAAGCTACCACAGATGACCAAAACGTATGTCCATACGCTTAGACTAATCAGCCATGTTTCATTATTGACGTCCATCTAATTTGGGATGCTTTAATTTTGTAAAATGTGAAAGTATCAAAGAAACCTAACCCAATAAAATATTTCCACCTAAAATTTGCCTTACTTGAATTGTATTACACTTAATATGCACTGAAATTTTTTTTTGTTCCAGAGAAGCTTTCCTCATATCGTTAAAGGAAAGACAACATGCACATTACTGACAATAATGCCATTCCCTCTTGAACTGGGCGTACCACAGTAAATTTCCTGCTTATCTCATGGAATCGAACCAAATTAAACCATTCCTCTTTGAAATAAACTTTCGTAAAATTGCCTGTTCCAGTTTGCGCCAAACGTACAGTTACTGCCCTTTACAGAACCGATTCATTTATTTTCACATTTCCTGCAATATTATTATTATTTGCTAATTATTATTTTGTAT
The DNA here is from genome assembly GCF_059441175.1 of Urocampus carinirostris. NCBI lineage: Eukaryota > Metazoa > Chordata > Actinopteri > Syngnathiformes > Syngnathidae > Urocampus > Urocampus carinirostris. Next base: position 15,439,947 of record NC_142359.1, on the reverse strand, counting down.
CAAAAATGATAACACTAGCATCAAAACAAGACTGCACTTTGCGTCTTTATTACCATATTTTCCGGACTATAAATCACTCCCGAGTATAGGTCGCACCAGCCAAAAATGCACGATTAAGAAAAAAAACATGTCTGACCTGGGGTGTAAAACGCATTTTGGAGGAAATTTATTTGATAAAAATCCAACACAAAAAATGTCCAGGTCATCTTGAAAGGCAATTCAAAATAAAAACTGAGAACAATAGGCTGAATATGTGTACGATACGGTAGTAAAATCCTTCTTGCAATGAAATGGTCTCTCACTCTTTTGGTCCCAAAATAAAAATAATTTGCTCCACCCTCACAAAAGATTGACAAAGGGTTTCTGTTCAGGTCTTTGATTGATGAAACTGCCAACAATGAAGCGCTCCTGTTCTGCTTCTCTTGCATTTACAGTTAGAGCATAGGAACGGAGGGAGATGGACACACACACACATTCTATTCGGAGCAGGGAAACACAATGAAGTAATCACGATTATCCTGCTTTCCCAGGGCACCAAAAGTGTTGTAACACAGCAAGGGAGCTTTGGCCTGTGTTCTGCGGTTGTTTTGCAACACTGAGCGAGCCTCTAATTTGTTCTGAGATGATAGCACAAATAACATCACTAGTTATTGTGGAAAGAGGCGGTCAGGGGAGTACCATATTTACGACTAAAAATGTGAGGGGTTGCATTTGATTTCTGCCGCTCTACGTGCATGCCCTATGCTTGTCAGTGCATGTGTGCCAGGTATACGTGGAGACTTGTCATCAGAGCTCTTCACCTGTCCACTCTGATCTGTCTCAGTCTGACAAAGGCAATCAACCTTTCCTGCATTTGAAGAGTTGTTAACAGCCCTACTAAATCTTTTTTTAGCACTGTAATGTTTTTGTTATGTTTTTATCATTGTCCCATGAAAAATATTTTTACTCTGTAGAAACACAATTTAGTAATCCCTCAGTTATCGCGGTTAAAGGGGACAAGAACCCAAGCAAAAAGTGGAAATCCGCGAAGTAGTGTCTCAATTTCATAAAAGATCCCAAGGGTCAAACTTATCTCAAGAGGACGTCTTTACCAACTGAAAGTACATGAATGTAACAAAATAACAAGAAATGAACAATAAATAGCGATCCACAGAGCACCCGCTGGTTATCACTATTTTTTTCCCGCTCTTCTGGCTTTCCTCAGAGTCCGATTTATTTATTTTTTCCCCAATGTAACAAGCTGCTAAAAGCTATACAAGCTATGTTTTGTAGCAGTATCGGGTAGACCCTTCTATCTACCGAGAGAGCTAAGTGTGGTCATTGTGATTGCTGTTTATGTTCCACCGGATGCTAACGTTAGCATAGCGCGAAATCCCCTGCTCTATGGTATCAATAAACAGCAGCTTGCACACCCCGACTTAGCTTTTAGTGTCGCCAGTGACTTTACTCAGGCATGCTTAAGGACTGTACTTCCCTAATTTATTCAATACGTGAACTGTGCAACCAGGGGGAATAAACACTGGACCGTGTGTACAGTAACATGCGTACAGAGCCCCCCCCCATCTACCTGGATCCGACTATCTCTGTCTGTCCCTCACCCCCTCATACACCCCTCTCCGGAGAAAAACAAAGCCTGCAACAAGGACAATACAAACATCTTCTTTGTTCTCTTCAATCCTCACTGTAGATTGTGAACCTGAAGTGCCACATCCAATTTCGTTGTCACAATATGTTTAACCCATTTTGTAACAATGACAATAAAGGTATATTCTATTTGATTCTAACCATCGCCGTGCTTAGCAGTTTGTTTTGGGAGGCGGACATATTGACCTGTGCGCCCACCCCGTGGTTTGACTAACAACATACACCATTCTATCACAGCCGAGCACTCAGGCATTCACGCCCACTCACAAATGCCACTCCCAAAGCCCACACACAAAGCCCTCCCGCTTCCGTAATAGCATTTGCGTATGCTGCTTTCTCAACACAATACATGATAGGTTGATATAAATGACAATAAAAACAACTCAATTCAAAATCAGTGCACCAGCATTAACAGAAGCGCAAAGTAGCGAGCGATAACGGTATTATGCATGATCCTTAAATAAACCGGACAAAAGACTTCTGTTTGCCGTATTTGCACCACATGGTGGCTACCTGTGTTCTAGCCAGACCAGGTTAGCGCAATATAAGTTGGAAATGCCATCCCTTTCAATTGTTGAACATTGAAAATTTTGCTAAAAATTTTACCAAAATATTTGATGAGCTATAATTTTTTCTCTGATTTCTTCTAACTTGTCAGGACTCCAAGTCGACATCTGGCCGCTCCAGTATGTCACGATGTCGGAATTCCATTGCAACGACCACGTCAGACGAGCAGCCACACATCGGCAACTACAGGTTGCTGAAAACTATTGGCAAAGGCAACTTTGCTAAGGTCAAACTGGCTCGCCACGTCCTCACCGGAAAGGAGGTGGGTGTCAGTGCTTCACACAAATCACACTGAAAGTTTAACCCAAAGTTGGAGCAAAGTGTGCTTGTTGATAACGAGGATGACTGTCGGATCCGGCACATTTTTTCAGACCATTTCTTATATTTTGCAAAATAATATTCAACTTATTTAAAAATGTAGCTCTTCGGTTAAATCTGTGAAAATGGATATGTCCTGTTTTTAAGATAATGGGGTGGGGCAATTCCTGTTACCTGGTCAATTTAATCAGACGTTTGGGTGATGTGTACCAGTGGACTGATTTAATATGTTTTGTAGACAAGAATGTAAAATAATTTGCAGTTTGTAACAGAATAGAGGATTAATGAATGGTAGTCAAAGGCAATAGGTGATTAAGACCATGGCTAAAAGCACATTTACTTGTAGAACGTACAGTTGCAGATGATTGTATTTTTACTTAAGAACTCTGAATACCCCCTTTTTGAAATTACTTTTTACAGAAAACAACATAACAAATTAGGCTATGTATCAGACTGGTTTATTTTTTTTGAGTTGAACAGTGAGGGGCTAACTCAACAAGGGCATCAGTCAGCACATTCTGCTTTTGCGTTGAGACTTTTTTTAAAAATTGAAATAAGTGTTAAATTTTTATCATATCAGGGGGATTTCAAAGCCTAAAATGGTTTGTTGGTTGAAGCTTAGAACAACTAATCTATGCGTGACAAGCAGAACATTTGACAGCTTTACACTGTAGTCGAAATGTGTTCTTTCTCGAAATAAAAGCTCTGTGGCTCTGCAAATGGAGAGCAACTTTCATTTATGAGCAATCAAATACAATTTCCCCCCCCCCCCCCCAAAACAATAAGCATCAGGTTAGCGTTTTACACAAAATAAACTTGTCTACGTCAATTAGGGCTGCAACGCTTAGTCGACACTGAAAAATGATACTAGAAGTAGTCGACCATAATTTCAATTGTCTCAGTCTCAAACGGTAACATACAGCAGCGTCGTCATCAAATACATTTACGTGTACCAAAACCTCTAAGGTTTGGGAGAAATTGCAATGTTTGCAAAGCAGACCGTGTATATCATGGCAGTACCTTGGTGATGCAAGAACATATAAGAGAATAGTCGGTCTGTAGAACGAAACTGAATGCATTATCCCAAACTTTGCCTGACTTACGTGTTTGAATTCAAACGCATACAGCCCGAAGAACAAATGTCAGTTGTTATTATGTTAAAAATGAAAACCGGCAGTTATTGAAACTGTTTAATTTCTAACTGTTGAAAATTGTTAAGTACTTTTCATAATCAGAATCACCTTTCTTATAACTCTTGCTACAACAAAATTAGCGTTTCATTCCAGTTGGCATACAATGTAAAAAAAAGCTGATAACTAGAATAAATTAAGGTATTCACCTCTAATATAAAGTATTACATCTAAAATTAAAAGTACAACACAACCAGGATATAGCGCTTTAAACCCGGGGTAATGCACCTAAAAACAGGTATTTTAGACAGGACCGGGAGATTTCACTTTAAAACTCACTGCCCGGAGATGGCTAGGATGGGCTCCAGCCCCCCCGCGACCCTGATAAGGATGGGCGGTGCAGCTAATGAGATGAACTGTTTCAAGACTGCGGCTCAGTGTGTTGATGGCTTTGGGGAAAAAGCTATCCTTTAGTCTGTTTGTTTGGACCTCGTGTGATCTGAATTGTCGGCCCGATGGTTGCAGATTTTGCAGTTGACCACTGAACATACTTTATTTACTGTTCTTCTGCTGTTCTTGGTTTGCAGGGTTACAAAATGTTAACTGTATTTTCACGACCATAGTGCGCCTATAAAACTCTTAGATTTTCTTCAAATTGTGCAGTGCGCCCTATATGTGTTGTAAGGCGGACATAATAGCGGAGACGGCTGCAGGGTGAACCGGCCGTTCAATGTAAGGCTGTAAGCGGTGTGGGAACAATGGATGACCGATGAAGACCACCGTTTTACTAAAGAGTGGAAGGCAGCGCAGGGCTGGTTTTGCCACAATTTGCGAACGGATTGTAGACGTTTAGGCTAACGTGTCTGCTGAGACTGTTGTTCGAGCTTTGGGAAGCCGCACGGCACGGAAAGTGACTGACAGTGAAGAACGTGAACCTGGCATGTTAGATTGAGATTAAGCGCAGCTGCTCTGTTCAGAGGATGGCTATTTATTGGTTTTGTTTTTAATGAGGATTACCGGTAAAAATAGATAGATGGATAGATAGATAACTTCATCCTTTTAAATATGAGTACCAAACTCAGTTTTTCACCAGGTATTTTTAAAACATTTGTTTTATCTGTGTTTTTAACTATGCCTGTGTCTATTTATGATTAAAAATGTTAATACTGTAATGCCCCTTTGTGTCGTCAAAGATGCAATCAGACGCTGATGAAGTCTGATCCGAAGATGAGGTCTGATCGCCAATTTGATAAACAAATGAAAAGCGATAAAAACACATTCCAAAGGAGCTACAGTTAGCCGCAGCTCACGCTCACTCATGCTACAAACAAGACTGAGAGCCAAATTTCCCCACCAGTCACCTTTCTCCTCCCTGATGTCACGTCTCAATTAAAGGGTCCATACGTGAACATAAAAGTTTCAGACAATATACGAAGTACATTACAGTACTTTGCAATCAATACTTAACCAAAACCACAACAAAACTCAGATTTACTCCTGCTGTATTTTTAAATACGCACACTTGAATGCTGGTCTGTGTTTTAAGGCGGCCGTGCCCAATAAACAGATGCGCTGTATGTATGTGTTGAAAATTAGAAATAGAACCAGTGAGACTGCGGCTTTTAACACGGTGCGCTCTATGGTCATTAAAATATGGTACTTGATTTTAATTTATTATTTTTTTTCCTGTCTTAAAAATGGACAGGGTTTTATTCATGGATTTATGTCTTTTAAATCAGCATTGTACTCAATTTGTTTAAGATAAGGCATTTTTATTGAATTTTTGTACAAATCCTCATGCTCAGTTAAAAGATTTTTCATCGTACCAAGTGTTCTTGTGCTTGTTATAATGTTTCACCTAATTAAATCAATTTCATATTTAATTAAGGAAAATGATAAGTTATTCGATTATTCAACTAATTGTTTCAGGAGTCGTTGCGTAGTTGACTATTAACCCCTCACATTCACAAAAGTCCAGTGAATCCAACCGTGTAAAATTTTTACTCCAAAACAAGATATTGCCGACAGATCAAAAAAAAATCCACCTAAAAGCGTTCCTGATTCGTTGACGATCATTGTTGTAATCCGCCTGTTTGACCCCCCCTTTAAAAATAAAGACTCCTCAGATGACTTCTGGTGTAGCCGTTAGCCTCTGACTTTTTCATTGACACCACTAGCCAAAAGTGATCGATTCAAATGTGGATTGACACATTCTTTAGCCAATGAAATCCCTATGTAATTTTACGCAATTTTACGATCTGTGTTGAAATCGGAGCCAAAAATAAACGTGCACATATGCAATCAGGGATCCATTTTTTCGCACAAGTATTAGGGGCAAGTGTGCACAAGTATAGATTGACTTCTAGAAAGAATAGTCAAACATTAACACCTCTTTCACAACGTCTAAGAATTGGCCAAAGAAAAATACACGAATGCATAGTTTTAAGGGCTGTGAATTGGTCTTCTCAAAATGGCCAACATGTGAAACGCCTAGACCTACCATTAGAAAAAATGTGTAAAATATAATGTTTAGTTCTTCAGATTTTGAGCACATTTGACAAGGTTCTAGGTAAGGCTTCAAGCTATTCTCTCACCTGTTTTCCAACTAAGATGCACATGCAAAAAAAAATACAGGCGAAAATAAAAACCTTCTATTTCTGGTTGTCCCAACTCTGTTTGCTAAATTTGAGTAGCACGTGAAGTGATTATTCCAGTTAGGGACAAATCCTCAGAGTATTACCTTTCTAAAGAGACCAAGACTGTCCACAATATCCAAGCAGTCTTGGATTAGGATTTTGGGCGAATCTTACAGGAACGGCAAGTGGTTAAAATAGTCATTTGGTGCAGCCCTAAAACCGCTTCACTGAGGGTTCATGGTGACCTTAAAAATCCCTTGCAGAACAGTAGCCCATAGCTGTTGTCTCCGAAAGAGATAGTCTCCGCCTGACCACGATATCACTTGTAATGGAACTCGTTCGTGTATAACTATAAGGGGAGATGTGGCCAAGCCAGGGCTCCTTCTATGGACCAGGTCAACACGTTGGTTATGAGGGATGTGGGCAGGCTTTGTAAATGTGTGACAGCTCCCAGCGTGACACCCTGATAACGCTACATGCGACTCCGCTCGACACACACAGTGTGGAAAAACATGGGAAAGTCTGGGGTGCCAAAGAGTCAAATGAGCACCACCAGATTAGAAAAAACACCCAATTGTGCTCAGTCTTTGTTTCTCCTGCAGATTTTACCCAACTCTCTCTTAGCACCTCCGTCCCTGTACGCTTTGTTTCCCTCTCATCATAGTTTTTATTGTTCGCTCTCTATTTTCAAAGCTTGCAGTTGACCCTTGCTCGTCTGTATCCCCCCCGCCATTATGCAACCGATGCCTGCTGCTATTGTGTCTCTGTCAAATGTGTGCGTCTCAATAAAGCGACACTTGCTAACATTCCCTGGCCCTCTTTGGTGAACTGCTATCTGTGATTGGTTGTAAGATACAATTCATGTTTTCTTTATTTTCCATTCTAGGTTGCTGTTAAAATCATTGATAAAACACAGCTCAACTCTTCCAGTTTGCAAAAGGTGGGTCCCTAAGCCAACAACCCCATTCCCCCAAAAGACAAAGACACATACATTTGTATTGTTTGAGGAAAGAAACGTCCCTTCTTGTAACTACTAAGCCTAACCTCCTTTTCCAAAACAGCCTAGCTTTGCAGTGAATTTTAATTACAGGAAATAAGCTGCAATTACTTTCTTTGAACTTGCTGGGTTGGGTCTGCCTATCCACTTTCACGCACACACTCAAGCGCGCTCTTGCCATCTGTGTTCGCATCACGGAAATAAGGAAAGTAGAAATGCAGAACTGTTGCCATGCCCGCTAAATAGCTTGCGCTACTCATGTGCCCCCTGTGTGAATCAACCACAAATAATATGTAAAATTTTGCATGTTTTTTTTTTCTCCCTCAAACAAAGCCATGTTACTTTTATGTTGTAGTCTTTGTCATCGCTGGGGAAATTATCTGTAGGGCTAACCAAATAAAAAAAAGCCTAATTGATAGCTATTTAGAAAGTATATTACAAATTACAAAGGCTTACTATTTTCAATTAAACTGTATCGAGAGTCGGACAATAAGGAATTCATTATGCTTTAAGATCAGTAAAGATCTGTATGTTGCACGATTGACCGAACTGTGTGTGTCTTGTTTGCTAGCTTTTCCGAGAAGTGAGGATCATGAAGATGTTAAACCACCCCAACATAGGTGAGTCAAAAAGACAGCCTCATTTAAACATGAATAAAAAGTTGCAAACTAAAGCCAGTCATTCACTGACTTTCTTTTTGGAATCTCCCCATGCATCAGTTAAGCTCTTTGAGGTGATTGAGACCGAAAAGACGTTGTACTTAGTGATGGAATACGCAAGCGGAGGTGAGTGTCTGATATTTGCAGCTTTTTGATAAAATAATTGAACCCCTATTGCGCGTACATCTTTTAGGAGAGGTCTTTGATTACCTGGTGGCTCATGGCAGGATGAAGGAGAAAGAAGCTCGTGCCAAATTCCGGCAGGTATATGGCTTTTAATTATAAGCTTTGAACTTTGGTTAAAAATGTATATTAATGATGTACCAGTGGTTCAAATACATTTGAAATTATTAATTTAAAAGTATAAGTCATACTGCATGTCTTAGGTTGTACATGTTTTACCGTAATGTCAAATTTACATTTTGTGGAGCTCTCGTTTTATAGACGGCACATTGAAGGCGGGAAGTTCTTTCTCTCCCAGTATAAAAGCCTTCAAAAAGATCAGTGTTGCCTATTAGTAGTTTTCTGGTTATTTTATTTTTTTTTATTCACAAAGCCCATCTTTCTGCCCTCTTGTCTCTCACTTCTCACTTCCCAGATTGTGTCAGCGGTGCAGTATTGCCATCAGAAGTGTATAGTCCACAGAGATCTCAAGGTGACACCATGCGAACCACACGATTATTATCAAATATTGGTAACAAGGCAACTCATGTAAATAATCACTGAATTATCATCTGTGTTTCTCTTGATAATCCCAAAAACTTTGTGAAGTGTCAACAAGACTCATTGCTGGAATGCCTTGTGGGCCTTGCTAATCCCACTGATCAATGGGTAGCTCTGCAACAAATGCCAAGGCTCTACCAGCAATGTGGCTTCTTGTCTTTTCAATGAGTCTGAATTTATCAGCAAGCCCTTTGGTAATAAATTATAGTGGCCCAAAAGGTTTTCATTCCATTCTCCCAAGCCTTGGTATCATACAACACTGAAGGGATGGAATATTTTGAGCAAGTACAGTGCACCTGTTGCCTAGTAACCAAAGCCTACTTTCTCAATAACCCCAAGCTTCAGAAAGTGTCAGCCTTGTGTCTTGAAATGCTCAACAGTATTACTCTTTATTTCACACACATTCAATCCCCGGGTTTACTTAGCCTCCATTTTACAATGTTTTCCTTGTTTTCTCTCCCCAGGCAGAAAACCTGCTCCTGGATGCAGATATGAACATAAAGATAGCAGACTTTGGCTTTAGTAACGAATTCACTCTGGGGAACAAGCTGGACACGTTTTGTGGCTCCCCACCATACGCTGCACCAGAGTTGTTCCAAGGCAAGAAGTATGATGGGCCCGAGGTGGACGTCTGGAGCCTGGGCGTCATCCTCTACACGCTTGTCAGCGGATCTCTACCTTTTGATGGACAAAATCTCAAGGTTAAAACAGGCACACTAGTACATCGTGCAGATCCATGTCTTATATAACTGGCTGTCTGTTAAGTGTGGGTGGTCAGAGCATTTATCTTTGTCTTTTTTCCTTCTGTGTGCATCGAAAGATTTTGAGCAAATATTTGTTTGACTTCTATTATGAAGAGAAGCACTCCTCTTGAGTTGTTTGCATGCATTGCTTTTCTTAATTCCACCTTCCAAGCTGTGCATTCAGGCAGCACCCACATGACACATCGTTGAAGCGCAGACACATTTCGGGTGGGCGACTCGATACCAAATGTGACGTTGATTATAACATTCTTGCCAAGTATCTAGCTTTAGCAACTTTGCCTTTTCACTGCTTCATACAGTGTCTTCCTTTGTTTATCATCAACATTAACTCTCCTTATTTAGACTGGAACTGATTTTAGAAGTGCACTGAATTCCACTATAATGTTAAATACAACGCTAAAAACCTTTTTACAACATAATAAAGGTTTGCTTGGCTAGAAACCACTAGAAACCGATTGTTGGTTCTTTTGTATGAAATTCGGAATATAAAGATAACCTGATTTTTTTTTTTTTCATGTCTAACTTCAGGAGTTGAGAGAGCGTGTTCTGCGTGGAAAATACAGGATTCCATTCTACATGTCCACTGACTGCGAAAACTTGCTGAAGAAATTTCTCATTCTCAACCCCTCCAAAAGAGGAAGCTTGGAGGTATCAGTGTCTTCAAACACAGCACCAATTTAGTTCATCGAAATATTTTGAACATACTTTTGAGCGGATTCCTCCATATCAGAACAATTTTTGCGATTTCCATCCTAGCAGCAGATAATGAGAGACCGATGGATGAATGTAGGACACGAGGATGAGGAACTTAAACCTTACATCGAACCCCAACCAGATTATAAGGATCCCAGGAGGACAGGTATATACATCCACGCTCCGCAAATATGACGGTGCTGATCCTAACCTAACGTATATATGCTGCGCTTGCCAAGATATTATGCTTCAGATGGGATTCTCTCAGGAGGAGATCCAAGACTCACTGGTGAATCAGAAGTATAATGACGTGATGGCCTGCTTCCTGCTACTGGATTATAGGAATTCTGAGGTATGCACCTAATTCCCTTTTAACTACTTCCTTTTTTGATCCACTTAATGTGAATCTAAACGTTAACAGTAACTCGATTAATTTACTGTCTTGTCTTCATTAGCTGGATGAGAGTGGTATCAAGCCGCGGCCCGGAAGTGATGTAAGCAACATAAATGCCCCCTCCCTACCCCACAAGGTACTATGGGCACTATTATTAACAAATAGCCTCTTTAATGTGGCTCGTCACTGCCGTAGACGATGATGGCGTCATTACCAACAATTACTCAAATATTTATCTGAAAACTCGAGTGCTAAGATACATGTGATACCTAGGTCAATGTGTTCTCCGTCTTTTTTAGGTACAGCGCAGCATATCGTCCAACCAGAAGCCTCAAAACCGTAGAGCTACTGAGCACGGTAAGCCTGGCATGTTTAATGGCTGAAAAGAATGAGCAGGTATTACACTAGAAGTGGGCGGGAAAACATTGCCAGCATTAAAGTGTTTTGGTCAGTGGAGATGTTGACTGCAGAATTTCCTCCCCAGGCTCCTCCTACTCAAAAAGAGGGGGGCAAGCAGACAACCGGACTTCTGGAGATGATTCTGGACGGAAAGGTTCAGGCAGCTCCACGACAAAGGTGCCAGCTAGCCCCCCGGTTCCCTCCGACCGCAAGAAGAGTGCCACACCCTCCACAGTGAGCACTAGTGAAACATTAATGAAAAGAAAAAAATAACTCTTCTTCAAATTTGATGGGGACATTATGTCCAGTCTACATTTTAACAAATACAGTATTCTCATCATAAAACCTGTAAGTGAAGTTTCAAATGCTGTCTTGAGTGCAAGTCAAATTGGCTGTAGTTGACATACATAACTTATTTTTTATATAGTTTTGAGTAAAACATATATGACTGTGTTTTATAAAATTATGCAATGTATTTTCTTGCCTATAGCGTAAAATAAATGCTCAACATAATAAAAAAGTAATCAAAATCTCAATGGGAATCTTAGGCATGAAAAAAAAAAAAAAAATTCTATTATTATTTGAAGTGCTTCACAGTGGCCAATCAACTCTAGTTTATTGGCCACAGTGAAGTTTGTGAAATGCAGGCGTTGGCTTTATTTTATCTGATGATCCGAAGTGTTACAAAGATCAAAACAGACTTTAGTTACTAATTAACCTAAAGTGAGTTTGACAAACACAGAACAATAGCGAAACATTGTCATCAGGCAGGGTTGCTTGTTTCACTTTGAAACTAGTTTCAGCGCAATTTCAAGTATAATTCTAATTAATTTCTGTTTTCTATTTTTTTTTTATTTCTTTTACTTATACTTTCAGAATAGCATCTTGTCTACTGGCACAGGTCGCAGCCGGAATTCCCCTCTGAACGAGAGAGCCACGCTTGGTCAAGGCATTCAGAATGGCAAGGACAGGTATACGCTAGGAACATGCAAACTGGAGAATGCATTTTTCACGAAGTAATTTGTAGTGAAAATTACAGGATCACGCAAAAATGTGGCCAGGTTTTATTTCTTCATTTGTTTTGGATCAATCTTTGTCCAAGACCTTGTCTGAAATTCCCTGAGCGCAGGCTCCTCCCCAATTCTCAATTCGACCCCATCCCACCTTGCTGAATGAGGAAATCAGGCTTTTCTTAGAATTGAGGCCAAAGCTCCAGTAGATTACAGATTACCTAAATGGGTTTGATGGAGCTCGTCCAGTTGGAACGGCAGTGGGATTTGGTGGGCACACTGAAATTTGCTTGACAAGCATTGTACTTGTACACCTCCAAACATGCACGCTCAAGACATTCACACAACCTCTTAAACTGGAAAAGGTGTCTGGCCATTTTTCTAAGCATTCATTCTAAAACCCCCATTCTCACTGACACAGCTTTTAATTGTCATTAAAACTCAATCACTTGTTATGCTCATCATCAGTCTCAAATGACCCGCTACTCAATTAAATATTCTCAATTAACAGTTTTTTTTGGTCATTTTAAGACAGTGGTCATTTGAGACGATAGCACTGCTTTTTTTTCAAATGGTTGTTTAATATGTGATCAATAATGCTTTTATACAGTTCATGTCAACTCGCTTCATCCCCAATTATCATTCTCTTCATTCTGCCCTATTCTTGATAATTTGTCATTCAAACCTTTGCTTTTCACAACTCTTATGTATCCTTTTTTTATCTTTGTTTTTTTGCCCGCCCTCTCTAAGGAGATTAAAATCACTTGTGATGGAATATTAACTCCTAGCTGCGTGACGTGGTCCCTCGTAATAGGCTTACACAGCTGGGACGCGCACACACACGCAGGTACATGGCAAATTTTAGCTATAGCACATGTACATGATAATTAACTGTATATCTTACAGGCATGGTATTAAGTATCACCTATAATTATTGTTTTGAGATGAAAGGTCACATCTTATGTTATAAGTGATACAAATTTTTAGAATTGTGGCTCTTAGTTAGCCTATCTATCAGTGGCAAGCTGGAATGATTATTATTTTATTATTGGATATTCCACCAGTGTGCCGTGTTCATGTGCAAATATTTCATTGCCAACTGGAAGAAAACCATACTACACGTTAGTATTGCAACTGGCAAGGCAAAACTGAATATTAGTTAACATACTGTTACTTTTCAATCCTTAAAAGAATACTAAAAATAATTTTGTAATATATTCCTTATAGATACAGATGATTAACAGTGTGTCAAGTGTAAGTCAAAAATAAGCAATTTGGAGACTTTTATAATACAGTCATGGAGACTCAAAATGTAAAGAAGAGTGAAATGGACTCAACAAAATGTTTTAATGATAGTGATCGCTCACAGAAGATAAACAAATACTATCAAACATTTCGACCTTATTGTAAAATATGAAATAAAATACTTAAAAGTAGTCCCAAATTCTTAAATTGAGTAAATAGTACATGGTTTTAGCACAAAATCTAGATATATTATTTTTGTATATTCCATTTAACCAGATGCAACAACTAAAAGAGACGACCGCTACGGCAACAAATGTAAAGCCGGCCAGGAATAAAGCACAACTAATTCGGCGCTAACGCCAGGCTATCCAAGCTAACCGGGAACCAACAACTAAAAGTGAGAACAGCTACTGCAGTTAACGTAAAGAAGGCCGGAATAAATAAATAAAATTTCATGAGACCGCTGGCATGTGGAATATTTTGCAACATATTTCCATAAATGTCGGGAGGAACATTTCGCGTTCTTGGCCTAATTGGAAAAAAATATAAATATTTGAGAAATACATTTAAAAAGCCTGCCTTTCTTCTTTCCAGTTTTTTTAAGTCTGTACCCCCTCTATCCCCCTCTCATTTATTCTGTTTTAAGATATGTTGCCGCTAACCGCGCTCCTCTTCACTGCTCAATGCCTACCCACACACATTTTTTGTGTGTGTGATTGTGTGTGTTTGGTCCTCACCTCATCCCTCCCAGCCTAAACACTCCGGGTTCCCGTGCCTCAACTGCCTCAGCCGCCGCCGTCCTTACATCCTCATCCTCGCGTCCCCGCCACCACAAGTCCTTGTCCTCCTCCAATCATCCTTGCCCCTCTGACCTGCATGCACGGCCCAGGCAAGTCTCTCATCAGGAACTCATGCATACATCGACATCTGACTCTGCTCCGGATGTGGAGTTTTTTCACTCGCAAAGAGAAATAATATACTGTCATTGTAACAAGTGAAATGCACAACGAAATTTAAAAGTGCCATCCTGCAAGTGCAAGAACATTTTCTTGATAAAATGCCCCAGTTTAAGATAATAAGTTAAGGGTAATAGTATAAAAAGTCATATTAAATAAAAGAAAATAAATGAACCATCACTTGTCAACAATGCACATTCCCGTCTATACATTATTAGTTCTAGCCTTGACGGTCCTAAATTATCTACCTGAGGGCAACAGTTCAAACGAGTGATGTCGGTTGTGGTCGAAACATGCATGCATAGCATCCCTTCTCCTGGTGCCAGAGTGCAGCCTGTAAGGCTGTGGCCACAGTGTCCTCTTTCAATTTGTTGGCCCTGTATGTAAAGTGATGGGGAACCAGGCTTTTTACAGAAATAAATGTGATGGGCACAGGTTATTGTTGTGGGTTTTTGCCTCTGAGGTTCATTGCTATTAGCTCTGTTCTGTAGCAGTTTTGTTTATTTGCATTAAATATTTACCCAGAGAAACTAATGTACAATAAGAAATGTAAAATTACATTAAACTCAAGTTTTAATTATTATAATTCATAAATGTTTGAAGTTAGTTTTTGGTGTGAGTATGTATTTAATTTTTTGTTATGTTTTTTTTGGGGGGGTTTGGTGTCGTGAACCTTCATTTTCATTATTTTATTATTTTTTTGCAATTGGTGCCATGATAGTTGCTCGGCTACATTCTCCGGGGTGTCATTTGTTTCCTTTTTTTGAAATTTCAAAACTCATAAATGCTCCTGTTATAAATGACAGCTATGAATAGAATAACTAAAATGACACAAAAAGTGAAATTAATATATGCATTTGCCATTGTACCTGTTCATAAACGTTTTATTACAATTGCATTGCTCTGAAACGGGTGCCAATTGGAATGGATTTTAGGTTTACTAGTGAAGTGTTTGTAGAATCCTGTACCAGGGGGATGGTTGGACCTTTGTGTTAGAGGGAATATGTTAGGATTCCGGTTCATAATTCAGTAACTGTGGTGAATTTTTGTACCAAGGAAACACTTCGGTTTTACCATTGCTAAATGTGGGTGACAAATCTAAAAACAGTTTGGAGCATTTTTGGAACATGTCTTCAGAGTGCACAAGCTTGTCCTCATGCATCATGACATTTTTAAGCCATTTCTGAAGCCATATATTTGATTGTTTGGCAACGTCTGTCTCCATCTTGTGGATGCAAAATACACTGCAGAAAATCTCTCAACATGCAGAGGAAATTTCAAGTTGGCCCAATTAGCTGGATATGGCATATGTCTGCTTCAGAATTAGGTTTGTTACATAATTACACGCATCTTTTAGCAATGAACTTGGGCTTTTCAGAACCTGGTTGGGAACCCCAGAGAGAGAAGCTTTTACTCTGACAAATAGATGAATAGTTACTACACTCCCCTCCCACATAAACAGCTTGATATTATTTATCCTCAGAAAAAAATCACCTAAATTTTGTGATTTTAAGGCAATAGCTATTACCTCGTCATAACACTATTTTTACTTCGTGTACTACGTTATACAACCTTTTTGTGCTGGGACTAAACTTTTTCCTATTATGCTCCATTACAGCGTCTTACAACGTGGTACCGTTAGTAAAAATAGTGTGAGAATGAGTGAAATTCTAATGCCTTTTTCTCTGCCATGTACAATCCTTGTGGTTAAGGTTTAGTGCTCTCACTACCATGATCTGGGATCGATTCCTGTTCTGAGCCAATGGAAGTGATGATTGCTGATTGATCAATAATTACCTAATTTCAACGATATGCCATTGTAAAACCTGGTATTATGCGCATCCAAACTTAACATTGTTGTTATTTTTTGTTTTTTCTTTAAATGCATACAGTATAAGCAAAAAATAAGGCACATTAGTTCATTGGGTGGACGGGTGTTTCCCCTGACCTCTAGAGTCATAGTGCCACTATTTCCTGTGGTGTGTCTTAGGCAAGTGCAGCCTCTCGGCGCCCATCCCTCTGCAGGCCAACAAATGTTTCCACCCGGTACTAAGAATAAGCGGATTCTTTTCTTTCTATGTGGCCAAACTGCCCTTGCTCCGGGACTGGTCCGCGGCCCCGTGGTTTCCGACCACTGATTTACAAAAGGCACACCAGTAAAATACATTTAAAAGGGTATAATTTTATTTCATAATGCTGCTAATTCATTTTTTAATGAACATTTACAAATACACGTCAAGCTATTTTTTTCTCAGTTTTTATACGGGAGAACTCAAAACATAAGTCAACTATAGTAGTTATTTTGAAAGTTAAGTTTGCATGGAATAACTGACTCTATTTTCAGGTGATGATAAAAAGTTACTTTTTGTAGTCTACCTCTTCTAAGCTTTTGAGGTCTTGCAATATTTATCTAGTCTTCTCTCCACTTTGTCCCACAGCGCCCCACCTCAGCGAGCACCTGGCGCCTCACCGTCAGCCCATAACATAAGCAGCGCCACAGTGACAGACCGCACAAACTTCTCCAGGGGTGTTGGCATCCGCAGCACCTTCCACGCCGGCCAGCAACGGGGGGCCCGGGACCAGCAAGGCTCGGCCTACCCGGGAGGGCCTGCCTCCCCGTCACTGTCACACGGCAACAGCCAGGCCCGGAGGACGCACGGCGCCACTGGCATTTTCAGCAAGTTCACGTCAAAGTTTGTGCGCAGGTGAGTGGCGCTGTAGAGAAGTAACAAACATTAAACCAGTCATTGGTACCACTGAAATAGAGTATCTTATCGCTGACTCGCAAAGTATTTACAAAGCGAACGAGATTCCTAACTGAATGACGAGAAAGGCATCGTGGGAAGTAATTCAGTCATTCGGAACAGAACGAAGAGAAAGGCACTTGGTGTGCTGACCATTTCTATCCAGTTTGATTCCCGTCGCCACCATTGTTATGCAATCGTAGTTAGCGATTTTATCAACTGTTCAAATATTGCACAAATATGGTCATTCATTTCAATTTTTGTCAGCGTGCAAGCTGTACTGGATCATAAGGCGTACCTTGGAGAATACGGTCGTCAGAATGAAGGGGCAGCAGAAGAGGAGTGTACGTGGCAAGAGACGACATGAGTTTAAAAATCTTTAAAAAAAATCCCTGTCTGCCAGTGGAAAGCCAGCCGTTGTGATAGTAGCCGCCTCCTTCAAGTGAGAGTGCAGCTCATGCCTTTTTTGGCCTTTTGAGGTTTCAGACTGAGCAGAAAATAACTAGGTTTACGTTACATGTCATTTAATGGGCTCAATTACCTCAGAGGAACCACCTACTCTGCGTCCATGTCATCCTTGCTCTGCTCTCTTGACCGTCATTGCACTCTTGCTGGTGCGGTGGGGCCCTCCAAGCAGCTGGCTCTTCTCTATAATTTTGCTGCATGTGGCGGTCGCTGATGTGCCATTGTGGAGTCCAGTTCAATTTGATATTTGACTTATGGCTCATAATGGCACAATTTGAGTCAGAGCTTACATTGATGCTAACTGGGCAAACAATAACAAAGGCATAGTGGAATTTAGACCTCCGTATTGAGCTTGTCTTTTTTTTGGGGGGAGGGGAAAAATAATTAAATTTACGTAATTTTAAATTGCCTAAATTAGTTTTCTGATATTTTGGTACCCAAATGTTATGTAATTTTAAACGTATGCTTGCCCAAAATAACATCCAGTAATTTATATCACAGAATTAAGATGTTTCTATTTGAAAGAATGTGAAGGTAGGCATTAAATCTTCTATCAAAATCCATTCAGCGTGAAGCTTTTGAATACTCTTTAAGTTAATGGAAAGGCTGGAGTCTGTTGAAAAATGTAGTAGGAAGGTGACTTTGCACTTTAAGGCTAATTCATTGAACCCAAGAGCAAATTTTGTGTTTAGGAGGCTAATGTTCAAAACAAAATTGTTAGGAGGCGAGATGTGTGCCTGTAAGGAAAACAGGTGGTGCTGTGTGCTATGGGACTCAAACCAAGCAAACAATATGACAGTGGTTGATGATCACTGGAATTATTTTGTTTCTTGAAGACTGATTTACCACTGTTTTGTTTTGAAAGAATACTAAAATCGACCAATAGAACCCAACACCAATTTATCAACTGGTCATGCAAATATAGACATATTGTACCTATTTCCTTAAAATATTTTGTTCTCAACACAAGCGACAAAACTTTGTTAAGACCACCTCTTCGTTTGAGTTTGCAAAGTGCAACACCCTAACACATCAAATAGCAATAAGAAAAACAAAGTCCCAACATAGAAAAACAGGAGAGGTCATTGATGAATTGCAATTACCTTGATTGGTGTTAAAAATCAATATATTAAACACATTTTATTCAACCAAAGAACAATTTGAATGTATGCATTAAATATTACTTTCCAATTTATTTATTAAACATTTGCAATAGAGTGGCAAAGCAGGAAATAAAGAGAAATGGTGACCCTGTCAGCCTGTCGATGTTCTCCAAGAACGGGAAACGACGGCTTCCATCAAAAGAAGTCCTAGAGCAAGCAAAGGAATAATCCCATGTTTCCTGCATCTGTGTGGGAGCGACCGTGCAGCCACACAGGCACACTTGAGGCTTCCCACTCATAGCCACTGTAACTAACGCCTTGGTGATGGTCTCCATGGTTACACTGGAGGTTTCTATTAATATTGCAAACATGGACACCTTGAAGAATCAAATTCAATCAAATATATTTGTAAAGTACCTTTCAGGCATGACAAGTCGTCATAATGGAATTATGTTAATATTTTCATCTTTTTTTATCTTAGTTTCTTAATATAGCAATTGTATTGCGGATCAGCAATACTGATTTGGGTGGGGCGGATTAGGGTGCTTCTATGAAAAAAAAGCAGTTTAACTTTTTTATTCGAATATACATCAGGGCAGCTCATGGGGGTTTGTTTTGCATGTGTGTGCTCTGCTTGTTTTGTTCACTGTTGAAAATGTGTTTCTTTATCAATGTATGTTTGTTTTCAGGATCATCCAAACCAGACTAACCACTGAAGCCAAAACATAACATCTTGTTTTTTGTCTGATAATGTCTAAACATGCATTAACTCATTTGATAAATGCAACGCAAAGGCCACGGCTCTTGTTTTTTTTTTACATGTCAACTTTCCCATTGTGAAGACCACACACTTTTAAGCATCAATTCTTTGTCTTTCTTTCTTTCTTTCCCCCCCTTTTTTGTAGAAATCTCTCGTTCAGGTTCCCAAGAAGGTAGGCAAAATCCCCCATGTCAACTTGAAAGCCTCGTATATTCTCCTTTTCATATTTATTTGACATATCACTATTTACTCCCCTTTTGGTGTTATGTGCAGCTCTGTTGAAATCTTCCCTGTGCCTCGAGCCTTTTCTTTTCTCCTGTTTATTGATGACTTGTGGTTGACCCCGGAACCAAACCCTCATGAGCCTTTTGTTTTTTTTAAGTTGAGCTGTGTTTGGCCCCACCTTTTTTTCTGCCACTAATGTCTCTCCTCACCTGCCCATGCACTTACTCACGCTCTCACCTGCTCGCTGTCACCACCCCAGTCCTGAGCCCTGACACCTCAGTCCTTTTTTTCTTCGCCCCTCCATCGCCATCATCCCCAAATAATAATTACTTTCATACCGAGCAGGCGAGCTTCTCCTGGTGAGATAAGACAAAACACCTTCTCACTGCCATATCATGACAGCGGATGAAACTTAATCCCCTTGGGTTGAGACCTGCAAAAATAATTAGTCATCAGTTGGTGACTATTTATACTGAGTTTGGGGACTGGATGTAGGTGGAAAGGGAGAGCAAATCCAAAAGGAATGGGGCTTTTGTTTTCCGGAGGCTGCAGTCTGTCAATCTTTTCCTTTTACTGCCTGTGACAATGGCAGCAACACAACTGGATGGCTTGATCTCTGGCTTGACCGTCATGCTGTGAAAACACACACACACATACACACACATATTCTGGTGTATATTTACAGGATGCAAGTCATGGTCTGAATAGATTTTACATTTCCAGGCGGGTTGAACATCGTCAAACTGCCTTGAGACAAAGAGCATAGTGTTTTATTTCCATGTTAATTTTGGAGGTACACCACTGAGCCACCTTTGTAATGACCACTCCCAAGATTAAATTTGGCCCATAGGGGCATATGGATACAATTTAAGATACAAAATGAATTTGTTAGTGGTCATACCCATGTCATTATCTGTTGAAATTACATAAATGTCTTTAGCCACCCCGCCCTTTAAACAAGCAAATGAGCAAAACAGTTTATGCGGGCTCAAAGGTGTCTGAAAGGCACCACTTGGCTAGAGGTGAGGTCTGGTTTAAAAAATCCAGCCTGACCCACCCAGGCCCACGGGTATTAAAGCCCGACCAGCCAAAGCTCGACCAATTAACTTGATTTTCAAGACCAAGCCCAAAGTACAGCTGCTTGATTATCCGAAATATAATCGATATTGTGATGTGAGGTAGTGTGATTTTGTAATCGCAAAACACTGCATTTTTTTTTCAAGGAGTTTTCATTTGTTTTTGTTATTTGTTTAATAGAGGGTTTGGCTTACCATAATTGTCACAGTTAGGATTTTAATGGCCCTGCCCAATAAAGGTTGGGCAAGTTTGCAAGCAGCATGCTATGCCTTACACGAAGAATCAAAAAGGAAATAATGGCCAGCAGACAGCAACACTAACAGCGTATTTTAAGGTTAAAGCATGTCGTTATGATTGGGTACTTGCATCAAAATTGCAATACTAGTCTGGAATATCCCGATTAGATTTTTTTTTTCCCAACATCCTGCAGCCCTAGCTGGGTGCAAAGTTGAAATGTCATTTTTCATTCATAACAAATTAAAGCCCGTCTTTTGTATTGAAATGTAAGTTAAAAAAGACATTTACATCTTTTATTTTCCTATGACTGTAGAGGTTACATTAACTGACAGTTGACCCATTTCTATACGAGTAGACAGGAACATTTTAAGGCCTTCTGTCGTTTTGACAGGTTAAAAATGGGGCCAAAAACCACAGCAGCGGAACTTTAAAGAATCCAGCACAGCTCTTACAGAGAGCAAGAGAGGCAGAGAGACAAAAAAGAACAATGACAGGTGGATAATAGACAGACAGCAAGGAGTTCTTTGAATTTACATTGCAAGGGTTTAGTACAGTGCGTGTTGCGATGAGGCAACTTCTGTTTTTGCGGACCACGGTCTGTTGCCAAAACTACTCACAGCCTCAGCACACAGTGTTATTAGCATAGCAACATCTGTCAGCGAGAGAAAAGCCCGACCCGAACATAATGATTGACATTTTAGGCCAGACCTGGGCCAAGAATTGGTTCCGACTCTGGATTAAGATCTTACATCTACACTCTTATTTGTTTGGATATTTTGTTCTTCCTAGTTATGATGTCATAAACCTGACTGTTTCAATTAGTTTTAAAAACTGAGGCCAATACCCTTCCTACACCCCATTCATTTTGTTCATTCAAACCATAGTGATTTGACAAGCAACCGCAACTGTCAAAATGTTTTGTTGTCTTATTGTTTGTCATTTTTATTGTTATCCTAACAGACTTCTATAAATGATGGCACATAAATATTTTATCCCAGCCCATTACTTACTCATCTCATATCACCCGTCAGCAAAACACAGTGGGCTGCTCAGTCCTCAATTTTCGGGCTAACTATAAATCTTCTTTTAATGCCGAAATAATTTGAAATATGTCGTGGTTAGCAGGACCATGCGCCTTTTAGTGTCAGGGGCCCCAAGAACTAAACTTGTGTTGATTTTTCCCGAGGAGTCCGTATGAGGGAGAGGGTCGGGAAGAGGGGAGCAGGTGAGCTACGGAACGAAACCCCGTCTACTCGCCAATCAGTAGAGCATTGTAGATGATCTTTGAGGTGGGCATTAATCAGGTGGTGATGGTGCAAACGGCTTGACCAATCGGGATGGGGGACTAGTGGTGCAAACTATGCCGTGGAGGTGATCCTGCATGCTTGTGTGAGTGCGTGTGTGAACGAAGGAAATCATCGCTGTCCTCCACCCAAATGTGAGTTTGTGTGTCACAGTCGCCACGGGACCATGTCATGTAATGCACACAAGCACACAAAGGGGTACTTCACCGTTATATTTTTTTTTCTCGTCTTCATTCATCGTCCTCATCGTCTCCCTCTTAACGTTTGGTCTCGCTGTGCTTGTTAAATAATTCTGCCTTCTTTTCTCTGTCTCTTTTTGCCGTCTTCTTCAGGTCTATGCTTAGCAGCAATGTGGACAAGTCTGAGAAGACGTCCGGCGGCGTTCTCTCATCCTCATCCAACAATGACGAAAACAACTCTTCGCCAGGTTCTGGTAACACTGGTATGCATAAACCTTCATTGTGTTTCTCTTTCTCTATTGTCATATTTGTGATTTTCTTTACACAATTACCTGATTAAAGAGACACATTAATTTTTCGAAGGGAAAAATGTTTATGCATACATTAGCCACAGATCACCTCATTGCAACGTGGGATATTTACGAAGAAAGATTGTTTTTCCGGAAAGTTTTAAGTTTTTCCTAACTTTTCTTTCCTAACAGTGCCTTGATTACAAAATGAAAATAGCAAAAGCTACTTAGGTATGTAAAGCAATACTCAAAAATACAATCGATGAAACATTCGTGCTGGTAGTGTGGAGCACATGAACATGCGTTCAGGTTTTGTTATTTATGATTTTAATAACCTACTTGATCTATAAATTCTCAGATCGTGGCATAAACTGCATGTATTGCATTCAAAACAGGGATAAAGGAGGGTATAAATTTCCAGATATCCCAATAATTACAATTTGAAATTCCTGGTCGAATGTTTAAAAACAGATCTAAAAAAAAAAATACACGTCTTTCCAAACAAGTCTACAAGGAAATAGTCACACTAAACATAAATTGTCCAAATTCATATTGAGCAGGGT
Source organism: Urocampus carinirostris (assembly GCF_059441175.1). Classification (NCBI taxonomy): domain Eukaryota; kingdom Metazoa; phylum Chordata; class Actinopteri; order Syngnathiformes; family Syngnathidae; genus Urocampus; species Urocampus carinirostris. The sequence goes on along the minus strand of NC_142359.1, from coordinate 15,416,865 downwards.
CACAGTTTTCAAGAAACTGTTCAAACCACATGAAAATATATGACCCACAGTCATTAATTTATTGTATTCAGTTATCACTGTACATTAACAACTAAAATAATGAATTTAAACTCTTGTAACACCTTTTGGTCTACTTGGGAGTCATACCTAACAAGTCACCTGTATTTAGCCCCTACAACACTTTAAAACTGAACAACACCACACAACTTTGACATTTCACTTGGCTCCTCTCCTTAATGTATCATGTGGATGTACATCTTGAGAGAAACAAAAGGACTCTGGTATAGAGGTAAGATTGAGCCTTAAAAAATGCAGCCCGACCCAGGCCAGCGGATTTTAAAACCCGAGCCCAACCAATTAACTCAATTTGGCGGACCCAGCCCAAAGCAAACACGTAGTTTCATATTTTATTTGTCAGGACTCAGGAAGAGGAGTAATTTGTTTGAACAAATTAAAGTCTGTCTTTTGTAAATCGAAAGATCAAAGATAAGCAAGACTGTTGAAACGTTAACTTCGTTCATATTAATGTGTCTGCTGAGGTTACACTAACAGACAGGTTTCCATTATTCACGGATTTATTCAGAGTTGACGACAAAATCTTAAGGCTATGCGGCATTTTGACTGGTTGAACATTGGGCCATTGACTACAGCAGCAGTCCGTCCCTAAGTATCAAGTACAGAACTTTAGGAGAGAGAGAAGCAGAGGAACAAAGAAGAACATTGATTTTAGATAATTTAAAAAATGGCAGGATAGAAGCCCAACCTGACTGGTTGGTCTGCCGAAATGTCCTACCCTGTCAAAAAATCCTACCGTAGACTGTTCCAACATAAATGTTGTTTTCTTTAAAATCAAGTAAAACCAATAACACTGAAATTTAGAATTATGGCAAACAGGACTTACTGATGATGTAAAATGAGGGTTGCTTGCATCGATACACTGCATGGTTGTTGAAGTCAACAAACACCATGCTAAAGGGCTACTTCAGAAAAAACGTATTTCAAAGAAGTGAAGAGTCAAATAAGACTAATAAGAACAAAAATTGATAGCACTCACCACTTTCAACTAAATATATCATTACTATTAAAGGCACATATATAGGCAGGATGAAAACCTGCACATTTCTAGGAAAATCACTATCAGCATTGTGCACATGCAAGCACTGGGCATCTGTAGGACATCTATGCATGGGTAGTGTTAGATTAGTCCTCTAAAATATTAGATGGAGGCAGCACGGCAGCGCAGTGGTTAGCGCGTCTGCAGCACAGTTCTGAGGTCGTGAATTCGAACCTTCCTTTATGGAGTTTGCATCTTCTGCCCGTGCTGGCATGGGTTTCCTCCGGGCACTCCGGTTTCCTCCCACATCCCAAAAACATGCATGTCAAGTTAATTGGCCGGTCCAAAATGTCCCTAGGTGTGAATGAGCGAGTGAGTTGTCTGTCTCTGTGTGTCCTACGATTGGCTGGCAACCATTTCAGGGTGTCCTTTGCCCATTGCCCAAAGATAGCTGGGATGGGCTCCAGCACCCCTGCAACCCTACTTAAGATAAGCCATCCAGATAATGCATGGATATTAGAAGACTTGAGCTGTACCACTAGGTTGCTCTGACCTGTCCTTGCGCTGTCGTGTCCATATCTAAAAGCACTTTCTTACACATTATCCAGTTTTAACAAGTTAAGACGATTGAGTCTCGCGTAGCCTCATTGAAGGCTGTGTTGCCCTTCCACTCTTCATGGGTGGGCGGCCGGGACAGTGTAAGACTTGGGCCCTATATTAGATAAGACAGACTTCTTCCACGTCATGCGCAAGAATTCTCCAAAGCTGTGTATTCAATCTTTCCGGCATCCAGTAAAATTAAATGAGAATTCACAGTCTCTTGATTGTTATTTCTTGTTTAGCGAGAATTCAAGATAATAGAACCGGACTGAGGTTCAGGCAAACCTACCGGTAAAAAAGAAGGCTTGGATTTAAGATCTTAACTCTGGTTGGCGCTATTTAAATGGCCTTTGTTATGTCGCCCTTCTAGGGGGTACAGGCACGCCTCCCACCGGACAGAAGGACTCTGCCAAGCCGCGCTCACTGCGCTTTACCTGGTCCATGAAGACCACCTCTTCCATGGAACCCACGGAGATGATGCGCGAGATCCGCAAGGTGCTCGACTCCAACAGCTGCGAGTACGAGCTGCGTGAGCGCTACATGCTGCTGTGCATGTCAGGCGACCCGGCGCGAGACGACTTCGTCCAGTGGGAAATGGAGGTTTGCAAGCTGCCTCGCCTCTCCCTCAACGGCGTGCGCTTCAAGCGCATCTCGGGCACCTCCATCGCCTTCAAGAACATTGCCTCCAAGATCGCTAACGAACTCAAGCTGTGAGCGGCCAGCAGCAGGCGTAGGAAGTGATTCGGAGCGGGGCGGGGGTCTGTTTTCATACGACACCGGCGGTGCAAAGCAGGGCTAGCCGTTTTCACATTTCTTTCTGGAGATGGAAGTCGTTTCTCTTTTTCTTCCCCGTCGTCATCACTCCGCCGCATGTCGGATCTGCTCCTTAACGCTCTTATCACTTCCTTGCTATTTATTCTCAGCAGAGTCTACTTTTTTTTTTAAGTATCACGGTTGGGGGCAGGACATTCTCTTTGAAGGATCAGTGGAAAAGTCCTAATGGAATGCGAAGCCTCTTTTTGCTGGAGATTTTACTCCCAAACAGAAGTGCGGACTCCTCAATGAGCCAGGGCTCTGATGTCGGCGTTCACGGATGGTTCTGCCTCCTTCCTCCCCAGCCTTTCATTTCTTCCCGGTCAGGCCAGGCCAGTTAGACTTGATCTCAATATCTGAAACAAAACGTGAATTCTCCTGTTGTGGCTTTTTTTTTCTTCTACACGATTGTGCACTGGAAAAAGTTGACTGTCTGACCCACCTACCACCCCCATATTGACCCCCAAACCATTGCACACTTTACCTCCTCATTTGACTGGTCCCAAAGAGCAAAAGAGTCAACCAGCGTGTACTTCACATCAGTGTCAGAGCAAACACAGAAAACAAATGTTGAATTACTCACACATGCTTTTGATTTGATGTGACTTTCTTATGATTTGAGTTTTGTGAAACGTGCGTGAGGTTTTTTTTTTGTTAATTTTGATTCGGTGGGATCATGTCAATATATATCATTGCTGCCTTTTGTTTGGTGTCGTGCACGTTTTTGACACGGTTCTCATCCAGATTCAATACCAAACCACCAAATAAGTAGTTTCTCAAAACAGGCGGGGAATGAGTCCTCGTCATTTTTATCGGCATTGAAGACTAGCTTCAGCCAGTCCGTGCGAGCGAATGGTATTACCACTTAGCCTAACTGCCCACTTCTACTTCAAAAAATCGTTTTTATGATTTATTTCCCCAAACAGCCACAAAACATTTCATGTTCACAACTTATATTTTTCTCTGTCTGCTTGCCTCAAGCTTCTTAAAGCAGCGTTAAAAAAAATTAGTACTTGTACACATGGTGGGTGGGGGGAGGTCTTACAGGACATGGTTTGGTCACTTCATTCTAAGATAAGGACGCACTGTCGTTGATTTTATTTCCTCTGAGTTTTTAAGGCAGTTTTTTCTTTCAAACTTGATCATTGTATTAAGGTGCTGGGTATCGTATTCGAATGATTATTCTGGCTGTTGCTGTTATATTATCTCTTTCAGGGTTTTATGATTTTATCTCGCATTTTTTCGGTTTGTTTAACATTGCTGTAATTTACGTTGATTTTTAAATGTGTTTGAGGAAACTGTAACTGTAGTGGTGGGTTTTGGGAGGGAGGTTCTTCAGCTCCTGAGATGTTTTTTTTTGTTTGTGCAAAGATGAAATGATGAAAACTTAACAATGATAGTAATAAAACAAAGATATGATTATGTCATGTCGCAAAAATCATTTTCATTCCATTTATTTGTTTTCAACCATTTCTTCTTTGAAACGACTTTTATTTTTGTAGTAAAGCAACCGGATGTTAACGCAGGTTTTGGGCTAATTTTCCTGTCCCGCCCACGGAAGCTTCAATGAGGAAATAACGACGAGTCCACCTGTTTCGTTGACATCAAAAAAGTACGTCCTGGATTTATTTAAAAACAAACGTTTTACAATGATACTATAATGACGAGGGTCACATGTGACTATTTAAGTAGTATATGGTTATCTGATTAAAAAAAAAATCTAGCTTGTAATACGTCAAACTTGCACTTAACAAGTATGCCTGATATTCGTCGACAAAATGAAACTCCATTTGCACTCAGATTTAGATTTAAATTCTGATTTAGTGAAGCTTTTTTATTTTCAGTTTGTGTTTGCATAGCTCCAATTATTCGTTACTCTAAAGGATTTATTCCACAATTTAAAGGGACTGTGTGTATATTTTGACCATTACATATTTTTGTATACTGTCATGCAACCGAAAATGAGTGCTAGAAGGCATAAGGAAACTATGGAGACCTAGTGGCTTAAAAGCACACTTGTTTTTATTTTTCTTAGCCAGGTTTCAGATCCGTCTATGTCAGAGGTCTCAAACTTGACTTCAGATGGTTACCTTAGACTTAAAACATAACCCCAAAAAATTGACTCAGCACTTTTGATGTTGACTCAGCATTTTCCCAATAAAGACATTCCACTTTTCTAGACCAGAATGACAATGAATATCAACACCATATTTTACAGGTATTTAATTAGGTTACCCTAGATGTGAAAAATGGCAAAAAAGCTGACTTTACTCTGTGCATCCCTTTGATACTCCTTGTGATTAAGGGCTATACAAATAAATATGACTTACTGCCAAAGTTCAGGCCAAATCAGGTTTTGCACCAGAAAACCTCGGAAATAAAATGCTGAACTTTTAACAAAAATTGCTATGCAAAATAAAATAAATAAAACTCCCATCAAAATGAATATGAAAACCAATTACCATTAATAAAAGAATCCATAATTTGCGTGGACTACACTTATGTGAAAAGGATAGGGTATATTATCTGACAACTAGATGCCGCTGTATTGTTTAGTGCAACCCGAAAAGTGCTACAAAGCACAAATACACAAACTACAGAGATTCAAAGAGCACCACTTTCTACCCAGCTTTTTAAAAAGGAGAAATGATGAAAAAATGAGAGAAAAGGGGGGAAACGTTTGTATTATAGTTCATGTATTTTTTGCTTATTTTTATATAATTATATTATTTTTACATTTTAAGTTGTTTTTTCTACAGCTATGGAAGCTAAAGTATGCAATGTCCCTTTCAACTTAGTTTAAGGCCTCTGCCTTGATATATATAATCTTGCAGGCTGCAATTGTCTCCCGGGCAAGTTTGAGACCCCTGCTTTAAAGTAATTTGTATGAGGTAGGCTAAAATTAAAGGCAATGAATGACATTAATCGTTATTACACGGCCGTTTTACCTGTTCTTAATATTTCCATCTAAGTGACTCTGTTGTGATATACATTAGCCTCTTTTGGTCTACGACGTGACCCCATCCATCTTTTTGGAGGTGTAGCAACCATGAAGCTTGGACTGCACTTGGTGGTGGACCCCATGGGCTGGCTCTGCATGGGTTCCATCTTCGGGATCTGGCTTTACAACTCCATCTTTGTTCCCAAGCTTGTTCTCCTGCCACACTACAAAGAAGGCCACATTTCTTGGTCTATAGTCATTGGTGAGGACGATCCTACATAATTCCACAAAGGAAAATATCCCTGATTTTTGCTGCATATCTATACAGTATTTTCTGAACTGTAAGTGCACCTGAAAACCTCAAATTGGCCAGAATTTTTCTAGTGTACCTTATATACAGTAGAATAAGGTAGGTAAGAGTGGAAATGCATTCAGTGTTTATAGGTGTCCGTTACTAGACAGAGCTTTACAGTATTCTTCCGTATTTGAGCAATGATTGATCAAGCTTGATGGATTAAATCATAATACATTGTATTCAATGAGATTGGAACCAGGCAGCACGGCAGTGGTTAGCGCGTGTGCGGCAAAGTTCTGAGGTCATGGGTTCAAATCCAGCTACCGGACTTCCTGTGTATGTTCTCCCCGTGAATTGGCCGGTCCAAATTGTCCCTAGATGTGAATGAACGAGCGAGCTGTCTGTCCCTGTGTGCCCTGGGAGTGGCTGGCAACCAGTTCTGTGTGTCCCCTGCCCACTGCCCGAAGACAGCTGGGATGGGCTCCAGCACCGGCGCAACACTACTGAGGATAAGCGGTGCAGATAATGGATGGATGGAGATTGGAACCAAACTTAACTAGACCACCAGTGGTACGGATGACGTAAGAAAATGCAATAAAGCTCATCTCCTTATCAGACTATTTTTTTAGTTTTGGTGCCAGAAACATTCGATTTGCATAGTGCATTCTGTTGGGTTAGACATTATCTCTCACCTTATTCACTTCTGAATCAATACGTGGCGAAAGACAGAAACAGAAAAAGTCTTTCAACAAAATACAAGCTATTTTATGTACATACACAAACTGAGAGGTTATAGATGCTTAGGTAATGAAGCGGAGAGTGTTTGACCCAACAGAGTGTACTATGCAAATCGATGTTTTTCGCACCATGAGTAAAAACCGTGTGATATGCCATTTTATATGTTATCGTACCTCTAGTGGTATCGGCTTCCCCACTGCTACAATCCAGGTTTGCTGGTTGTTGCAAACAATGTTTAGCAACATGTATTATATTTACTAGTTAATAATTGCATTACTATATGCACGTCTATGCGCCGTAAGTGTATAAATAGCCCAACAGTTATCATGGTAGCTCATGGTAGTCTCAATTTCGTGGGCCTTATAGTCCGGTGTGCCTAATGTATGAAAAATATATAACAAAAGACTGTATTTTAGGGGTGTGCCTTATAATCTGGTGCGTATACTTTAGAAAATACTTTACATTAAAAGAATAAATATCAGCCTTTTGAACTGTTTGTGTGATTTCTTTCAGGCTATTACGCCGCGTCAGCACTCTGTTTTTTCGCCCTGTTCAGGGCATCCACAGCAGATCCCGGTCATCTTCCTATGAACCCCCAAATACCTCACTCTGGTATCTCAAAAAGTAGAACCTTTGAGTTGGAGTTCAATTCTTATTCTGCCGTCTTTCTGTTCCAGAGCGAGAAGACTGGGAAATGTGCAACAAGTGTAACCTGATGAGGCCCAAAAGGACGCATCACTGCAGTCGATGTGGTCACTGCGTGCGCAGGATGGACCATCACTGTCCCTGGTAATGGATAGATAGTATATTTACATCAAGGAGTTTGTAATTGAACCACCTTTACCCCTTTTTTTGTAACTTAATGCAGGAATGTCAATTTCAGTTTTGCTCTGGGGCCGAATCCAGACTTTCTGTTCTCAGGCCGGCCAGATCAGTAAAATCATGTCAACTCAAAATGTTTAGCTTTTTTCAGTATTATGCTTTATCATCCAGCCTGCATCACTAGATTTCCCGACATATTCTAATAACGAAATGACACGGGATCTTTTCTAAACACACCACATTTATTCACAAACAACTGAGAAAAACACATTTCATGTTTGTGATTGAATGTGTTAACTCACCACGCTATACAAACTCAGAACTGCCCTCTAGTGGCCGGAGAGAGCATTTGTTAAAATAAAATCATAACTTTTGATAAAAATGACCTAGAGACGTGCTTCTTTTTTGACATGTTCAGAAATTTATGGCAGGCAGGATTATATCATCCAACGAGCCATATCTGGCCATCGTATGTCGTTTGCTTATATGCCTGAACTAGTGGCAACATTGGTCACTGGAAGAAATCGTTTTTAAGTAGTTTGGTATAAAAAAAAATGTTCCGGAGCTGTGCATCTACTGTATCAACAATCAGTTCAATGTTCTTTAAAAGTACTCCACAGAGAATTAAGATCTGTTTCGTGACAAAGACAGGTCAGACGAGTAACGAGCAAACTCGATCTTCAAGTCCTGCATATATTTTTAATAGTTTCTCTTATCCAAGACAGCTAATTCAAATGGCCAGGATTGTTGGCACGCTCCTGTAACATTTATATAATTATTTCAAATGCCAAGTAGTGAAGTTGCACCAGCAACTCTTCCGTAATATAGAGTTACTCCATTTGTGATAATGTCTTCTTTTTGGCCCGCTCTTGAGAGCAATACTGTAGCATATTGGGGTACCACAGAAAAGGTTTGCTCTGGCTTGGACATTTTGGAAATAATAGTCACACTTACGGGAGAGTGTGTATTATGTAGCGGCTCTTAGTGGTAAAAGGTACAACATTCATTTAAAAAAATATTTATTGAAAGAAATATGCAAAAAAAAATAGAAGCAACTATGTTTTTAAATATTTATAGGTCAGGATTAATGTACGCCTTATGGGTGTGAAAATATGGTACTTATAACATGCACCCCACCTAGAGGGAGCTGACATAATTGTCCGACATCTTGCTTTTACAGGTACCAAAACCCTCCGCCAAAAAACGAGAAGAAAAATGGTGCTTTTTCACACCTGCTTTTGGTTGCACGACACTATTCAGTGAGAGTTTGTGGTCAAATAATACACACAAGGTCTTTAAATCACGTCTATGAAAAGCTCACAATACTTCAATCCAAAGAAATACTGAAAAATCAATATCGAACTGAATTTTTATAGTATATATTGAACTTTAATTTATCTCAACCTCAGCCAATTATTAATGATTGCAATTCACCTTGAATGCGATAATTAACCTTAAAACACAAGCAGTACCTATTTACTCACAGAGGGACAGACCATGTAGAATGAATACAGAGATAATTAAGTAAACAAAATTATTTTATTTAGCAAATAAACAACTTAAACAATTCTTTCAGCATCCTTTTTTGTTCTTTCCCCACTTGCAGGAAAATGTAGTGTGGCTTATCATACATAGCAGTGCAGGATTTTGCAGACTTCATTTTAATTAGCAAGTCAAGTCATTTTTATTTGTATAGCCCTTAATCACAAAGAGTCTCAAAGGGCTGCACAGGTTATTACAGACTATTTTTCAGACTATTTTTACATCATCCCCTGATCTGATCTGGAACCAACATGAGAGCAAGGAAAAACTCAAAAAACTTCAACACTAGGAAAATGAAGAAACCTTGAGAAGGGACCACACATGTGGCAAGCTGCGATGAATTATAAAAAAACGTATAAGAAATAGGGGAAAAGAATAAGCAAATATTACCAACCGTAGGTTTGACAGACAACCTATTATTTAAAGGGATAGTGTGTATTATTTGAATACCATATGTCCCCGTATTGTCTTGCGCAAATGAAAACGAATGCTAAAAAGCACAAGGAATATAACAGACTACGAAAAAACAAAGTGACTGAACCACATCATTCTTTTCCTATTTTTTTTTTGTTGAGACTTTCTTGAGGTTTTTTGGTTTGGGGGGACCTAGAGCAGCAAGATGGCGGGGAAATAATACAGACTGTCCTTTTGAGCATTTTGGGGTTTTCAGTGTAAGGCATTTGAACCACTGTAACATTCCAAACCACATTTTCTTTCCAGGATCAATAACTGCGTTGGGGAAGACAACCACTGGCTCTTCCTGCAGCTCTGCTTCTACACACAAGTCCTCAGCGGCTTCACGCTGGTTTTGGACTTCTGCCAGTACTATTACTTCCAACCCCTCATGCAACTGGACCAGGTACTGGATTTTGTAAGGCCGCACCTCGACACTCTTTTGACTGGGAGCTTGCTGTGATCTAGGAGTTCACCACACGACACGAGCTGGCACTGTTACGGGCTTCAGCGCTCATGGGCTTGGTCATGTTTGGCGGCATCTCTGCATTGTTTTACTCACAGCTACACGGCGTCATCTCGGTGAGCACCTCAGGTGCAGAATTGTGTGCTGGTACTGTTTTACAGGGTTCGTACGGGTGCCTGGAATCCTTGAAAATGCTTGAATCTTATTGTTTTGCATTTAAGGTTTGAAAAGTGCTTGAATTTTGGGTGAAGTGCTTAAAAATTGCTTGAAATTGTTGCCATTTTTCTCTGCAATCCGACTTGATAGACAACGCATTGAACGAAGAAAAATAAAACAATTCTGCTTAAAAATGACGCCGACACAACTGTTCTGGTGGCTTAGCTTTGCCATTTAAATTCTCCTTGCCTCGTGATTAGCGGCAGCTGGCATTAGTTTGTATGACGTTGTCATATGAAGTGTTATTGCTTCCTTCAGGTGCATCGGACCAAAATGCCAGGAGGCTGTCGTTTTAATTAAAATCGCAAATGGAAATTGTGGCTTTAGAGCCCTTTCCGTGTTTGTAAACAAGTGTGATGCAGCCAAGGTGCGTGCACATTGTTGAGACAGAACGGCAGAATTAATTCATACCATCAGATTGACTGAAAAAAAATTGTTAATACTAACAACTCACCTAAGCACAAAGTATGTGCAAGCAGCAAGATAGTGACTTTATGTTAGTGGTCAAAGTCAACAAGAATAACAAAAAAACCTTTGGATCGGCACTCCACATAGATTCTGCAAAAACCTTTGTGGCGCTTTAGTGTGTATATTTTTCGCCTTATTTACGACACCGGTTCATATTGAGTAGGTAACGAGTAAACTATAATTTTATTCCAGCAAGTTGAATGGACGAAAATAGTGGCTTGGATGACCAGTTCATAATTACAGGAACTTAGTTCGCACATGTCAAGTCCAGTCATCTCTATTCGTGTAGCCCTTAATCACAAGTATCATTGAATTATAATTTTAGCATCTGACTTGGACAGCGTAGAATGAATCTTTGCAATGTTGCTAAGATGTAAAAAAGCTAATCTAGTAATATTCTTAATGTGTAACTGAAAGGAAAGATTAGGATCAAATGTGACACCTACATTTTTGACCTAGTCACTATTTGTGATATTACATTTATCAAGTTTCAGAGTGGTGTCTGAAAAACAATTTGAGCTGGAGCAATAATTAACATTTTAGCTTTTTCAAGGTTGAAACGCAAGAAGCTGGGTGACATCTCTAGTGAAGTAGGCCTTCAAATTTCCACAACTTAACGGTGCAGTTTCCTCCATTGGCAGATACAGTTGAGTGTGTTTTGCATAGCAATTGAAACTAACATTGTACTTGTGAATAATATCACCTCGTGGGAGCATATAAACACTGAAAAGGAGGGGAACAAGTATTGAGCCCTGCGGAATGCCACAGGTACACCTAAAGGCTCAGAGGTCATTTCAGCATATCTAACACAATATTATCCTATCTGAGGGGTAGGATCATAAGTTAAACTTTAGAAGTATTAACTTTCCTTGGCTTTCACTCACCTTACACACTTTGTCAGTGTCTGGGGGGTCAATAATGATAATGACAATTCATCACTAATTATTATTGTTAACGATATATTGATTCATTATTTTTCTTCAAATTGTGCTGCAGAAATTTGAAAATTGGTTTAGAAAGTCCTTAAAAAGGGCTTGATTTTGGCCACGGAAAAGTTTCGTAAATCCTGCTTTTAACACTGCAATTTCGTGGCAGGATACCACCACTATTGAGAAGATGACCAAGTTCCCTGGTGAAAAGTAAGATTTCAGTGAACCGCCCTAGATTGTTTTTCTTGCCCTCCTATGGCATTTTTGATTTTCTTATCTAGTCGCAGCCCGAGGAAATCGTGGCAGTGGGCCCTGGCGGAGGTTTGCGGGACCCGCTGGAAAGCACTTTGGTTTATGCCGCTCCGAAGCAGACGGGCGTTTCGGACAGCCAGCCACTTTGGAGGTCCCGTGTAGAACTCCCTACTCAGCTTTCGCCATTGAAAGTTGGTATGACTGTTGTGCCTTGTAAATGTTACTCGACAACCAAAAAGTATGTTACTGAACGGAAAACCTCCTAGTTTGCGTACATATATTACATTTGCGCAATCTTTTTTTTTTTAATGATTCATAATGTCCCTTGATAATGGCAACTTGTGTATCAAAAGATGGAGCATTTTGTTTTCTATTATTTTGGTGACTTTTACTGTTTACTGTTCTCAACACAGAATCTCTTTTTTTTACTGCAAGAATGAGTATCTGTTTTTTATTTATTCATTTTTTTACAAAACTTTCCTCTATTTACATTTGATATCCTATTGCCATTTTTTCACCTGTTATCTTTCTCAGGGTTATCATAGCTGCAAAGCCTATTTCTTGTAATAAGGTTGGGGATCCCACTCTCAGAAAAAATAATGACAATTCAGTATTCTACTCGCATGACACTGTTCCAAATGGTTACACAAGTGCTCACTTTATCTGTCCTTAAAAGTTGCTGGGATGACATAAGTGTTTTCATTCAAATTTGGAACACAGTCCATTTAACATGACACCATTCTCTTCAAATGACAAATTTGCCTTTAAAAAGTGCAGCGATGATTTGCATATATTTTTAACATGTTTTTTTTTCTTCTTAAAAATGGAGGGAAAAAATTGATACTCTTAGTGTTGATCTGAATTATTTTGTCTTAATAGTGGACAGACTTGTTTCCCTTTGCGTGTTTGTTAACATCCATTGTAAGACTCAACTGGTAAACCAAGTGCTGGAGTTAAACAGTTCTGTTGTTGTTGTTTTTTTATTACAATAAAACAGATACAAAAATATTATGGGCTTGTGAGTACAGAACAATGGTTTGATTGTTTAACGAGTGTGCTTTCAAAATGTCTGACTATCATCTATGTAGATGATTGGCGGAACATTGTAGGCTATGTCAAAAACGAAACATACGTCAGTATTAAAAACCCAGATTCACACCAGTGCTTTGTCCGGGCTGAATCCTGCAGTTGCCGTTTGAGGCCTCCTTCCCAACGGTAAATCAGAACACCACTTAGGATGACTGTATAACGACTAGATAAATGAATATATGGTGACAAGTGAATAAAACAAGAGGAAAATAAGTCTACCACGTTTGAATGTATGGATAATGGGTTAATTTTCACCTTGATAAAATTATTGATGCAATGATTAATATTGGGATAACTGGCAAACTCATAGATTTACATCTATGTCGTGTATGCAGCTACAAACAAGAGCCTCCACTGATCATTATGTGCTAGAAATAATCCGAATTAAATCTGTTTTGGTGGCAGCTCTATAAAACTGTGTTTGCCATTTAGCGCACCCACTGTTTTGTACTTGATAACCCGGAGTGACTGGACTGACAAGTTGAAGTGTCACGGATTCAGGTCAGGATAACCTGAACAGAGGCAAACTGAAAAACAAGAGTTGAAGTTGATTGATTTCAAAATAAAAGCTCCACCGGTCCACTCGTAAGGTCACCGTGAACGCAACTGCTCGACTGTTTAATTTGTTAGATGGCTCCCTTCTTGCTGTAGTGCGTCCGGACAAGCCCTTAATCTCTGGGAACTGTCGCCCGAGTAGACTCATCCCTTAAGTGGCCACCTGCCACTCGGACTGGCAATGACATTTGGCTGAACAAAAGAATTGATTAGCCAGAAAATAATCACATCAATCCTGCGCCTATACGTGCCATGTCTGGATTTGGCATTGCGAGGCGCAGATTATAATCTGAGATTTTGTTGCAGTTTGCTGATTTGACTGTGATTTCTTACTTGGTATTTGTTATGTTAACATGCTGGTTTAAGATCAGGTAATTGTGTAATTTTGTAATTGTAATCCTGTGCAGTCCTTTGAGACGTTTTTGTGATTAAGGGCTATATAAATAAATGTGATTTGAAATGTGACTTGACTTGGTTCAGAGTCAGAGACGAGTCGCGGGTTGGGATGTTGTGAATGGCTAATTGGTCCATGCCACGTTTGCTCACAAGATGATTTTTTTTTTTTTCAAAACACACAAGATTTATATATAAAAAAAAAAACCTTTCCTGTGATTTGTTGGGCAGTCTGGCTGCAATTGTGCAGTTTCATTGATTAGTTTATTGATTTCTAAACAAGTACTCATTGGAGAAACCTGAAATCCAATTAAAAGCTGAACCAGAATCGCTTCATCCCATCAGGACAATGCAACCTATCGATTTTATTTTCAGGGGAATTATAAATGTGTGCCATGTCTTGATTTCCACACTGGTCTTGTCAGTTATTGTCGCATTCAGCTGCTGTTAAAGGGGCAGTGTGTTTAATACAACTACTAGATGTCACTGTATGGTGTAGAGCAGTGGTTCTCAACTCGTTTGACATGAGGACCCACCGTTCCACCCTAATTACAAGCCACGATCCAAATCAAGAAGAAAATTTCACCTTCCTAATTTGCGAACAGATGTATTAACGTTTAGATCCCTTCTCTTCAATTGATCCGCGTTTTTCAGGAGATCTGATAATGTCTCAGGTTTCATGTGAAAATAAGCCGGGATATCTTTCTTCTTCATGCCAATGTGATCGTTACAGTACTGTATGATCTTTAATTTTTCTCCTAATGTCTGGTCCTCAGGACTCCTCTTCACTGACGCCATGATGTGACACTCAGCGTAGTCTCTTTCAGTGTTGTTTTACAGGAATAGATCACAACTTGAATCAAAGCACAATGCGATAGAGTCAGTCAGTGATAACCGGGAAGACGTCCCACGAAGACAAACGCATAGAGAAATTCATTTGTCTATGGACAAAAGGATGGCATACACTTTCCGGGAAAGTTGCGTCATCCAGCCTCTGGTCGAGAACTTTCCTGTAAGAAGACATCAAAGACAGCATGTTGACTTGGACTTTGCGGGAATGTAGCATCAAAGATTGTGATGGGCTAATGTAAATAGGAGATTGATCCGAAATAGAAATGGCAAAATGCATAGGAATGGATCGTAATGATTAGGATTTTGATCCGGAATAGCCGAAGATTCGGATTATAAAATCCAGAATATGCATAGATTCTTCTTCAGAAACACATTAGAAATCATCTGTACCAAACTTTTTTTCTGGATTTCGTAAGGATCCGGGTAAACCAAATCCGGATTAACCGAGGTTTTCTGTACTATATTTGGCCATTTTTCAAGATCCCTCTTAATTTCTTCATTCAGTTTTGTATAGTTGACATCAGAGCTGCAAGATTAACCAAAATCTAATCAACATTGCGATGTGACGTAGTGCTATTGTGCAATCGCAAAACAGCTGGGACAAATCCATGAAACTTCACATGGTTGTCATGATTACCGATGTGAACCACCTGTGCCCGCTCATTTGGCGCCAACTGGCGCGGGTTCTGATTGGCTCCCTGTCACGATTTGAACCCAGTCCTGTCAATCCCCTGTTGTCAGTACGTCTGCGAATCTCCGTGTATACTAGGCAAGCCTTTTTTGACCCTGACTCACGCCCGTCCCGTTTTTTGCTCCTGTTTGTCTCCTGCTACGACCTGTTTTGATACCGACCACGTCTGCTCTCCCGTCCCGACTTACGACCCATTTTTTATTCCGATTACGTCTGCTCTCCCTTTCCGGTTTACGAATCGTTTCTGACCCCGACCACGTCTTGCTCTCCCAGTCCCGGCTACCGACCAATTCGCCATCGCTCGCTACGGAAGATCCGCCTCCGTGTTCGGATCACAATCCGAGTACGAGAGCGACTTACTTCCAGTGTCCAGCGAACACTGGATCGTGGGCGCCGCCCTTCCTCTCTCTTTTATTAAAACTTGTGGTAAACGTCACGCAAGTGGGTCCTGTTTCCGCTCTGGTCCTGACAATGGTCCCAAGTCCCCACATTCCAGGTATTGCTCATAAAACATGTGTATGAAATGATTTCATTAGCATGCTTCCAGCGACTGGAACGAAATTGCCCGGTCGCGGGTCCTTTATTTTGTATGTGACAGTTAGCGCCTGTTCTCTTCTTCTGTTGTCTTCTGTTGCCCCAATAACGCTTTGGTAGCTCTCGATCCCCATTCGTTGCATGTTTGTTTTATAAATCGAGCATTTTTTCCCTACTCCTTCCAGAAGAAAGCCAATGATGATGATGATTTTCTGGACTAGTTTACAGGCTGGGGGCGTCGTTGCTGTCATGCACTTTCCGGACACATTTTCAACATGTTACCTAGTGTTTACTATGTTTGTGTAATGTAATGCTAAATCTAATTCACCCTGGTCATCCTGAAAGGGGGATTACGCCTTGTGAGGTACCTTCTCAAGGTTTCTCTTTTTTCTCTTGCTGAGGTTTTGAGTTGTTCCTTGCCCGCATGTTTGTTTAAGATCAGGTCATTGTAATTGTGTAATTGTAATCCTGTGCAGTCCTTTGAGACATTTTTGTGATTAAGGGCTATATAAATAAATGTGACTTGACATGATATTTTTTCTGACTTCCTTAATTTTTATAAGTGTTCCAGAGTCCTGGGTTTGTTTGTGCTGTGTTCCAATTCTCTCAAGTTTTAGAGTGTTTCTTTACCCTCATGTAGGTTTTAGATCAGGGGATATTGTAATAATAGTCTGTGTTTTGCTATAATCTGTGGTCTTTGCAGCCCTTTGAGAGTCCTTGTGATTAAGGGTGTCACAAATAAACTTGACTTGACCTGACTAATCCTGAGGTTTTTGAGTTTTTCCTTGCCCTCATGTAGATTTTAGATCGGGAAAGTTTAATAATTGTCTGTAGTTCGCAATGGCATACCTGTCATCCTCCACGGCTCCATGCCCATGCAAACTGTTGTATTTTCCCGTACAAAATAATCGTACACCATTTTTTTTCTTTTTGGAATGATGCCTGATGGGAAATCCCCAGGCGCCAGACGCATGCGCACTGTACCATCAGAGCGCTCGCTTCGTTTGCAACGAAAAAAACGCTACCGAGACAGAGGCTTCCGCGGCGAACTCCTTTGACTTGATTGATTTGCCGTTTCGTGATAGTCGGTGTATACCGGATGGTACCCATCATTGACAAATTTGCGTTTTTCCGTACAGATTTCCCTGTACGTTGTACACGTCTTAAAATGCATAAAAACGTACTTTGTACGGCAAAACCGTAGAGGTTGACAGGTATGCAATAGTCTGTGGTATGTGCAGCCCGTTTGAGACTCCTTGTGATTTATTTGTGATCGCAAATAAACATGACTTGACTCAATTCCATAGCTTGTTTCTGAAAAGTCTCATCTCATCTCATCAGCTGCACCGCTTATCCTCAGTAGGGTCACGGGGATGCTGGAGCCCATCCCAGCAATCATCGGGCAGTGGGCAGGGGACACCCTGGACTGGTTGCCAGCCAATCGCAGGGCACACGGGGACAGACAACTCTCTCGCTCAGTCACACCTAGGGACAATTTGGACCGGCCAATTCACTTGAAATGCATGTTTTTGGAATGTGGCAGGAAACCGGAGTGCCCGGAGGAGACCCACACAAGCACGGGGAGAACATACAAACTCCGCACAGAAAGCCTGGAGCTGGATTTTAACCCATTCAGGAGGTTTCCACGCGCTAACCACTGCGCCGCCGTGCTGCTCGTTTCTGAAAAGTTTTTCGTTTTATTTAAACTGTAAGCCTCTAATCCAGGGATGTCCAACAGGTGGCCCGCGGGCCGGATCAGGTCCGCTACGGGATTGAATCCGGTGTTATGCCGAGAAATGCATCCCTGCCGAGATTTCAGCCTTTGGCTACTATAAGCACTTTTTCCTCGTTTTATCTCACATTTATATCACTTTTCAGGAAATTAATGGTGAACATATAACCAAAACCACTTCGTCTTGCATTTGTTGGGAATGTAATTGAACGGTAATGCACACCGTATATAAATCACTTTTGAGAACTGTTATGCACTCTACCATAAAGCTTACTATGCTAAAATAAGCTTTATGGTAAAGTGCATAACAGTTTTAATACGAGCGATTTGAGTAGAAAAAGGCAAAATAAGCATGTTACCTGCTCAAAAGTGATTTATATGCGGTGTGCATTACCGTTCGATTAAATTCACAACAAATACAAAGACAGAATGGTTTGAATTGTATTACATTCCCAACAAATACAAGACGAAGTGGTTTTGGTTATATGTTCACCATTACATTCCCGAAAAATGACATAAAAGTGACATAAAACGAGGTAAAAGTGGTTGTAGTAGCCAGGGGATGCAAATCTCGGCAGGGATGCATTCCTCGGCATAACACCGGACCTCGAGACACTGCTGAGGGAAGCGCAAGAGAAAAACGAGCTGCAGGTTGAAATAAATCCACTTGATGTTGCCAAAGCCAGGTGCCTCTCAAAAAGACGCTGTAGTTGTATTTCTTTCTCTCTCCCTCTCTATCTCTTTCACTCTCTGTCTTTCTTTGTTCCTCTCTCTCTCTCTCTCTCTCTCTGTGTTTTTACCTTTTTTTTGCACTCTCATCCTTTTTTCCTTTTCTCTCATTTTTCTCTCTCTTGCTTTTCCCTTCTCTCTTTCTCTTTTCTCTACTTCTCTCTTTCTCTCTTCCTATTTCTTTTTGGATTTCTTTCTTTTTCTCTCTTTCCCTCTCACAATTTTTCTTTTTGTCTCTTTTTTTCTCACTTTCTCTCTCTTCTCTTGCTCTTTCTTTGTCCCACCATCTCTCTTTTCTCTCCATCTTTTTCTTGTATTTCTGTCTCTCTCTTTCCTTGAGTGTATCCGATAAAATTGTTGACTTAACCTCCCCATTGTCGTTGTCCTCTTTATATTTTAGTATGACATTCTTTAACTCTTCAACCAATTTATTACTCTTCAAAATGACTTCATTAAACCTCCTTGTAGTTGTTTTCCTTCTTGTATTTAAGTGAAGTTTTCTGTAATCCCTATTTTACAATCCCCTATTCTATGTATTTCACTTTTAGACTTTAGGAAAAATATGATTCTTTAATACACTGCATGAGCATCTGAGTAATAAGTATAATCACATATTTTCTGATAAAATGATTTTTTAATTTCTCGGGGAGCATAAATGTTGAATAATGTCATTAGTTAGTTCTCTAATTTCCCTTTATCAGAGTGTATCGTCCCTCTTTGTCGCTGACCACATTAATAGGTTCAAAGTTAACTGAATTGGGTATCATTATTACAACCCTCCTGTTTGTTATGGCCAAAGGGGCTAAATAATGAGTTCTTGTACCCCTTTTACTTAATTTCAAATGGTCCTGTTTTGATAAACGAGTGCATTGAAGAAAAATAACCTGTGCTTCTTCTCTCCTAGTTTGGCTAACGCTTTGTCCTCAAAACGCACCGTTTTACTTTTGATTTTCATTCCCAGACTTTTTGAGGACTTTGGGTACCCGTAGCAGCTAAATGGGGGCAGCAGTGGATCAGGAGGTAGAGCGCTCGTCTTGGGATCAAGAGATCGCAGTTCGAATCCCGGCTGCTCCTTGTTACATGTCGAAGTGTAAGACACTGAACCCCTAATACCCCCAATAAGCAGGTTAGCGCCTTACATGGCTGCACGGCTGCTATTGGGAAATGTGAAGCACACTGTAAAGCGCTTTGGGAAGTCATTGACTTGAAAAGCGCTATATAAATGCAGATCATTTCATTTCAAAATAAACGCAAATTTCTCGAACTACAAGAGGGTTAAAAATGCATGTTTATTTGAGAGTCTGTGTATTTTTTTTTTTGTTTACTATTTAAATATTATTAGTTTTTTCTTTAGTCTTTTCTAATACACACTATCTCTTTAAGTCTCTTTTACATGTTCATCCCGGAGAGCCACGTCTAATCTCGTTGTATACTACGTTTTTATGACATAAAGACAATTTTAATTCGAACTTTACTCATAAAGTATGTATAATTTGTATGTTGCTTCTGGACGGTCGATTTAATATTCATGATATTTATGATTGGAAACAACCACTTCCGGTTACGACCACGCGATGACGCCATAACCTCGTTTAAGATACCCCAGCCTTCAAACGTCACACAACCGGAAATCAGAGGCCAACATTGCAAAGCGCCGCCAGGGGACGCTGCGAAGCCAATCAGTGACCTGAAATGCATAACCTCCTGTCGGCTGCATCCGCGTCAAGTTCGCCTGAACGCCGCCTGTGTGTGAAGTTAGATTTCAAAGTAAGATACATAAGAACTTCTACTTTGTCACCATTAATAACTGAAGCGGGTTAAAACCCTCCATAATTGAAAAATGAATCTTCAAGGTATATATAACGAGCGTTTTCATTGTCGTGTGTATTCGAAAACAAGTTCGCCAAGAGTCATCGCTTGAATTTGACCTTGAAAAGGAAAAGTGTGGAGTGCGCTGACGTTCTTTTGGCTGCGGATGCTAAAAGGGAAGGCGGGGACGACGAGCTCGTCTTGGAGCAACTTTACTCAGCGAAAAATTGGAAACTTTGAAAAAGAAGGAAGACAAGTCTATAGGGTTGGGCGAAGGGTGTCCTGACTTTCATCTCCCCCACCCGAAATAACAAATGCAAGCTATTAAAATCTATCGTTAGTTGAACTCACGCAGTGAAAGTGCATCGCCACGATCGTGTTATTAAATGTCCTCATTGCAAGCTCATTTTGAAAAGTGACAGCTAAAACCAAGTTGTTGATTAACTTTCTTTTTCAGGTCTAAAGTACAGTAATGCATAGCCGATTCTGCAGACAAGGTGCTCTGAGGTAGGGATGGAAATTCCGTCTCTTTTGGGAGAAGTGGCTTTTTCGGCTTGGCTCACTGAAAAGAGCCGACTCTTTCAGCTCCCTACCAGCTCTTCAGATTTTGTTGTTAATTATATATTATCAATAATAATCAAACATTATGCACCAAATTACTTAATTTAGAAAATACGGTTTGCAATCGGGTGGGAACATTTGTTGGTCTGGAGAAGGATGGGTGCCACCAGGCTGCATTTGCCCAATACACACCACAGAAATTGGTGCCCCTACGACCAACCAACCAACCATGATGCTACTATGTTATAATAGCTTTTGTTTCAATACACAGTGAATTTCACCTCATCTAAACTATCACGTTTATACAAAGCAAACTACAAAATGATGCCACTCGTTACAGTAACAAGTGCCGTTAATAGAGATAGGAGACTGAGAGATAAATGGAGGGATAGGTTAAGAGAGATGGAGGAGAGAGAAAGAGAACAAGAAAGCGAGAGATAAACGGAAAGAGAGAAAGAAAATAAGAGATATACAGTATAGAGCAAGAGAGAGTGAGAAGGGGAAAGAGAGAAAAGAGAGAGAGAAAGGGAGAAATCAAAGGAAAGCAATATTATGGAGGAAAAAGTGAGAAGTAGAGAAAGGGAGTGAAAAAAAGAAAAAAACAAGAGAGAGGGAGATCAAAAAGTGTGAGAGAAGGAGAGAGTAGACGAGATAGAAACTAAGAGGATACAAGAGATAGAGTTAAAGAGAAATAAACAGAAAAGATAAAACCGACAAAGTAAAACGAGAACAGGGAAAAGAGATGAAGGTAGAGAGAGAAAATGAAAGGTAAAGAATGATAAAAAGAAATAATGAGGAAAGATTGAGAGAAAATAAGAAAGAGAAAAGGGGAACAAGAGAGAGAGGGAGCGGGAAAAAACAGAAAAAGAAAAATAACGAGTAACAATAAAGCCAGGGACCGTTCCAAAAGAGGCCAACTCCTTATTGAAGGATGCCGACGCATAGAGCCGTTTCGTTCGCGAATTACTCTTTGTACGGTCGCAAGAGGGAGGTTGGGGGAGAGGGAGCGGGGGAGGAGGCTCTTGGAGGAGGGCTGTAAGCGTGTAATTACGTGCGTTCACCAAAAAAAAGGGGGGAGAAAAAAGTTGCTCTGATTCGCGCACGCCAGAGCCGAAGGTGCGCCACATTTGAAGCCAACTCTGGGCGCAACGCCACACGAGCGCCTACAAAATAAAATTTAAATAATAAAAAAATAACAGCTCCACTTTGACGCTTACTGCAAATTGTAACACCCCGACCCCTCTACAACAGGAGCACCTCTTCTCCGCTCTCGGACAATCTTTGGAACTGCGAAAAGGAAAAGTTGATGGATTTTCTCGGATCCTTTCTACTCGCTCGCCGCGGATAAGTCCGACTGTCGGTGCAGGAATGGCGCGATAAAAGTCGTCGGCAACTCTTTTTCCTTCCCTCCTTCTTGTCCGCGCTGCACACTCGTCATGTATTCTCCGATTTGTCTTACTCAGGTATTTATACACTTTTTCCCCTTTTACAGTACAGGCATGCACCTAAAAGTGCTTTGCCCCTTTAAGAATGCATACCTGTCAACTTATACGTTTTCCCCTACAGTATTTCTTCGTTTTTTTTCTGATCATTTCAAACCGTTTTGGCCGGATAACATTTCACAATATATATCTATTTCAATCTTTTTTGTTAAGCCGATCTCGTCTTGCTTTCGTCTCTAATCCAGATCGTCTCGGTCACTGGCAGATCGCTAATATTGTCACTCTACACTATCAAATATTATCCTCGATCAGGCATTTATTTTTCCACGTGTATTGATTAAAAGATTTACAACGTTCTGCTCTACCGTCCTCACTCTAAGTCAACAGTGAAAGTTTTGAAAGTCATGTAAGGAAAGTACATACAAAGTATAAGGAAGACAATGGGAGCGGAGACTGTGATATATATGTTGCAAATTACTCTAAAATGTGTCAGTTTCTGTTCCAGAGTCAAACCACCAGCAGAACTGATAAAGTATATGAAATCCTGCACTGCTACATATAATAAAAACCACTAAATGTACTGTAAACAACTGAGAAATATGCTAAAATAATTAAATTGTCCTTACTGTCATTGATATCAACGTTGTGAATGTGTGTATGTAACGAGAGTAGACATGGCACTTTAAAGACTAAAAGAGAAAATGCTATCAGGTTAAAAAATATTTACAGCGTGTTTTAGAGTTTGGCCCGAGTTATAACACCAGTATAATAATTTTAAATTACAGAAAAAATGGCACTATTGTAATGAAAGAACATTTAGATGCAACAAAAAAAATACAAATTAAGTCAAAGGTGTATAGTTTCACTATTTTGTGCACTAACATCTAGCAGCAACCAAAAATAAATATAAATATATATATACATATAAAGTATAGAAACACAATGGGAACAGATACTCTGATATAGACCATCTCTAGAACTGATGAAGTCTGCAAATTCCTGCACGGCTACGTTTAAAAAGCAACACTAAATTTACAGGAAGAACTGAGAAAGATACTGAAAGAATTGTTTCTGTTGTGTACCTGCTAAATAAAATACACAAATTATCTTATTTGATGTAGTCTGTCTTGCTGTGAGTTAATAGGTGCCGCTTTGTGTTTGAAAGCTTTATTATAACTTAATAAGGGGAATTGTAAATATATATATAAAAGTGAGCAATTGGCTGAGGTTGACCGGTATAAGAATTAGTTTATCTAATTTGATCTTTTAATAGTTTCTATGTATTTTTAAGTAAAGGACCCTTGAGTTTGCGTGTTTTTGCACGCACGCGTGTGTAGATAAATCCACTTTCGCTGAGGAGATGAAGCTTCTGATAAGATCCACGCAAACTGACTTTGACTTGTTTGTATTTGACTTGGCATTAAGTGAGCGATCGGCTGAGTTGTGCTTAAGTGGATTGTGCTTTTTGCAGCCCGGTTGAAGTGCTTTGCATACCCTAAATAGTACTTGGATTTCAAAAAATATATAAAAATGGAGAAAAGAGTGGTTGTTGACCACTGAAGTAGACCCCCCTCACAAAAAATTTCATCCGACATTCGAAAACAATTAACAAACTGTTCTGCCGCAAAAAACAAAGTAAATGACCTCCATGGCATACTAGTTTAGTTTTGCTGTTTTTGACTTTGCAGTACACTTTGATCACTGTGTTTATTATAATATACAAAATAGACTGAGATATTATGTATCTTTTTGAAGATTAAATCCGGATTTCTGTAGGTTGAAACATTTTAAACATATATAGATGACACGATGCACGGCATGGATTTTGTTTTTTTTACGTTTTACTCGACTTTATACGAGTTACTTTAGCAAACGTGCTATTTAGCAGTATGACTTAAAAAGGGTGCATTCATATTTGAAATTCCATGTTTTTTTGTGTAAATTGATAGTAGTTTATGTCACAAAAGTTTGTGTTGGGATTTAAAAAGAACTATGCGAAATGGGGTTTTCTATTGGGATTGTCCATACACGTCAGCTTGACTTAAAAAAGTTGACTTTACATTTAAATATCAAATCCATTTTTTGTGTTAATTGATTCCAGTTTTTCTACTGGAATCCCGTTGTCCATACACATCAATTTGTACTCAAAATGGCAATTCAACAGCTTGTCTTAAATACTGTACTTTAAATTTTAAGATTAATCAATTTTTTGTGTTAATTGATCTCAGTTAAGGTCACAAAAACTGAGTGTTGAAATCTAAAAAAACTGAAAGAAATTGAATTTTCTACTGGTATCTGGTTGTCAATACACGTCAGCTTGTAGTCAACATTTTAAGATTAATCAATTTTTTGTGTCCATTATTCCGAGTTAAGGTCACAAAAACTGAGTGTGGAAATCTAAAAAAAAAAAAACTGAAAAAAATGGGATTTTCTACTGGAATCCGATTGTCCAAACACGTCAGCTTGTCCTCAAAGTGCCAATCTAACAGCATGACTTAAATCGTTGACTTAAATTTTAAGATTACCCGGTAATCAATTTTTTGTGTTAATTATTCCCAGTTAAGGTCACCAAAAGTGAGTCTTGAAATCTAAAAAAAAATGAAAGAAATGGAATTATCTCCTGGAATCCGGTTGTCCTTACACGTCAGCTTATACTCAAAATGCCAATTGAACAGCATGACTTAAATAGTTGATTTTACATTTTAAGATTAATCCATTTTTTGTGTTCATTATTCTCAGTTAGGGTCACAAAAACAGAGTGTTGAAATCTAAAAATACTGAAAGAAATTGCATTTTCTACTCATATCCAGTTGTCCAAACACGTCAGCTTGTACTCACAATGGCAATTTAACAGCATTGACTTTCAATCTTAAGATTAATCAATTTTTTGTGTTAATTATTCCCAGTTAAGGTCACAAAAAGTGAGTGTTGAAATCTAAAAAACTGAAAAAAATGGGATTTTCTACTGGTATCTGTTTGTCCTTACACGTCAGTTTGTACTCAAAAAGGTAATTCAGCTTGACTTTATATTTTGAGATTAATCCACTTTTTGTGTTAATTATTCCCACTTAAGGTCACAAAAAGTGAGTGTTGAAATCCTAAAAAAACTGAAAAAAATGGGATTTTCTACTGGTATCCGGTTGTCCAAACAGTTGATATTGTACTCAAAATTGCTATTTTACAGTATGACCTAAAATAGTGGCTCTGCATTTCAAGATCAACGAGTTTTTAAGTGAAAATGAATCCCAGTTTAGGTCACAAACAGTTAATGTGGAGATGTAAAAAGAAGCATGTAAATGGGATTTTCCACACATCTCCGATCGTCCAAACATGTCAGCTTGTACTCAATGTTGCAAATAACAACCCAGCGTCGTACTCACACACAGTAGAAATTATGTGCATTGTTAGGTATTGCACATCAGTCGAAACAGTTACATCCTCTCCAAATATTTCTTCCTTCTTCAGTCCATTTTTAGGTGAGGACCTCATTGGAATTTACTTGCTGTTTTAAATGTTTTTAGTCAAAAAAAACCTTCAGATTTACTCACTTTACTTTACAGGGTTGATGTGCAGTGCAGCCATTAGATTCCATTGGTAGAATTAGAATTGTATTCATTGCCATTGATAACATTGTTTGTGAATGAGATTAGACATGGCACTCCAGGATAAACGCGTAACTAAGACTTAAAAGAGAAAAAGTAAGAGAAAAATCGTCCTAGGAAAAACAGGCAATCGTATTCAAAATTTGTAATTAAAAATGTGCTTTGTTACAGTAATGCAGTTAAAAGTAGTGTAATAACATTTAGAGGCAACAAAATTCTCAATAAAATAAGATATGAATACCAAGGGTGTAAAACTGGCAAATTATGTATTTTTTTTTTTTATAAAGTCAAGATTTTTTTCCCCCGTTTCCTCGATTTAAAATAAGAAAAAAGAATCCTTAGAAAAAAAGGGAAAAAAAAGAATCCTTAAAATAAGCATATGATTATTGTCTAGCAGATTATAGATAATTTTTTCTCATTTACTAAATATTATAATATGATATAATATGATATAATATGATATAATATAATTTTTTAAATATAATTAATAAATATTGTCCACCTGGTTAGAGAATAAAATCTTAAAACGAACTATGCGATCTACTATGTTATTAAGACAATATTGCTTGTTTTGAGTATATATATAATCGTTTTCTGAGCAAAACAAGTCAAAATATTCCCAAATTGAGCAAAAAGTGATTTGAAATGAGCAAAATGTTCTGCCAAAGGGAGAAAATGTAGATCGTGTACGCTGATTTACGTTTGAGACAAAGTATGTGATTCCGAAGTTAAGCCTACGCTCACTTTTAGAAATATTATCCAACTGGTTTTATCTTAAAATTGATCAAACCAATCTATCATTTAGGTAAGATAGCTTTGCTTATTTTAGGTATAAATGTTCTTTATGTCATAGAAAAACTCTCGGAACTCTCTCCATGCCCTTTCCCCTCCCACCTCTATGCTCTCTGACAAATGAATGCCTGTTCTATTTAGGATTCCGGCTATGCTTTGCTCATTTGTTCTATTCAAAACCATTTTTTATATTACTTTACTTGAAAAAAAGACAATAGAAAATAATTATATTTGTTCTTGTTCCTATTAGTTGATTTGTATTATGCCTTATCCATTGCCTGTTTGCACACAGAGGAAGACATTTCATCCGTGCTGTGTGTTGTGCATAGAGCTTTTTTGTCAATAAAGTTGAGTTGAAAAATAAGCTAATATATCGAAAATTTAGAAAAATGGCTCTTGAAATAAGCAACATTCTCTACCAATGCAAGGAAATTTATTTTGGGGTCTTGCAGTGTGTAAGTCTATTTACGTCTGAAACAAGGTATGCGTTTTCGAAGACCTGGTCATGAATGCTCATTTGAAGCCCAATTTTGAATTAGGGCTGCAACTTCCGGCATTTTAATATATAGTCAACTAGTCACTGACTAAAGGAACAAGTCGTCGAATATTCTGATAAATACTATTGTATAGGATAGAATAGAACACCTTTCGTGTCATTGCACAGAGTGTCTATGAAATACAAAGCTGCCCCATATGGATGGATGGTCTGCATTTTATATAGCGCTTTTCAAGTCAATGAAGACCTCCCAAAGCGCTTTACAATGTGCTTCACACTTTTCCCTTTTACACACTAACGTACCAATAGCAGCGTCAGCCATGCAAGGCAACTACCTGCTATCGGGGGCATTAGGGATTTAGTGTCTTTGTCCTCAAAACGTACCGTTTTACTTTACTTCGACATATAACACGGAGGAGCCGGGAATCGAACCTGCGACCTCTAGATCCCAAGACGAGCACTCTAGTGCACATATACACATAGATTTTAATAGAGTAACATACAATTTGAAAGTTGTAGAATCACCAATCTGATTACATATAGATGTATAATTACACAATGCAAGACAGAACACACTATCAAACACAGTAGGCAGCAACTGAGATAGCAGCGATTACTGAGCAATATTGGTTATTTACGGATTATTTGTTATCTACATTGCAAATACAGACTCCATGATATGTCAATGAGGTTTCAGTTCAGTTCAAATTTGAATTTTGAAATTGATTTAATATGTGGCAAATGATAATAAACAAGAAAAATGGGTACAGTGAACAATACATATTTTATTGAATGCCTGCCAGTCGAGCTGTAGATCCATGAGTAAACCTCTGTCCATTTTTAGAGACAGGGAAATATATAATAAATCAATATCAAGTAGACATTTATTCTCCCTGGAAACCAGAAACAGGGTTATTATCATCAGTAGAACATTAAATACAACAAATATAAGGTATATTTTGTGTAGTACTTGCAGTGGTCAACTGCAAAGTCTGGAACAAAAGAACTTAATGATTTTTTTACAATTTAAACCAAACGGTTTTGAAAACTGACTTGTCATTTTTAACATTTAAGGAAATTACCTTTGTTCTTCAGGCTTAATGCATTTCATTTCGAGTAACTCAAGCTCTCTTGTATAGCCAAGTATATGCATGAATCATGTACAATGCATATTGCCAAAACTGTATTGCATTTAATGTTATTTGAATCTCACTGAGGCAAGTCAGACTCCGTTTCACTTGACTGTCTGACTTGTTTTCTATTTAAATGTTCATGTGTCACTGAGGTACTGCCATGATACGCAAAGTCTGCTTTGCAAACTTTACAAGTGTCTTTTTATTGATCATGTCAAGGCTAAAATGTTCCCAAACTTTAGATGTATTAATGCGCATACTTGATGTTGACATTTCTGTTGGTTACCGCTCGAGACTGAGACGCTACTGTGCATGAGCAACTCTGAGCAGAGATGATAATTATGTTAGATGCCTCACTCTGTGGAGCGACAATATGGAATTCATTGTCGACAACGTCTATTATTTGTTGCAGCCCTAATGCACACATGGGCCCTTTTTCTACATTTTCAATGTACTCCAAATTTCAGGTAATGGTTGAGGACATGTTGCATACACACCAGCAATTGCTTAAAATCTGCGATATTGAGACAGAAAAAAACTCAAAACCATATTCACAAAACGACGTGATCTTCCTTTTTTTCATCGTCTATTTCTATTTTTTGCAGACAATATTGACTTATTGTTGTTGCCTTCTTTAAATAAGGCCAGGTTTTCACAAACAGCCATGTACACGTTACTAGAAGGTTCTCTTTTCTTATGCGGAGACAAGTTTTCAAGGGAAAGCAGGGAGAAGTTGCTTGAAATCGAAAGTCCTGATAATCGTTCATCTGTCCTCCCCGTCCCAGGACGAGTTCCACCCCTTCATCGAGGCCCTGCTCCCCCACGTGCGCGCCATCGCCTACACGTGGTTCAACTTGCAGGCCCGCAAACGCAAGTACTTCAAGAAGCACGAGAAGCGCATGTCCAAGGACGAGGAACGCGCCGTGAAGGACGAGCTTCTGAGCGAGAAGGCGGAGGTCAAGCAGAAGTGGGCCTCGCGCCTGCTGGCCAAGCTTCGCAAGGACATCCGGCAGGAGTACCGCGAGGACTTTGTGCTGAGTGTTACGGGCAAGAAGCATCCGTGCTGTGTTCTGTCCAACCCGGACCAGAAGGGCAAGATCCGCCGCATCGACTGCCTGCGGCAGGCAGACAAGGTTTGGCGCCTGGACCTGGTCATGGTCATCCTCTTCAAAGGCATCCCCCTGGAAAGTACCGACGGCGAGCGATTGGTCAAGTCTCCGCACTGCGGCAACCCTGCGCTCTGCGTCCAGCCGCACCACATCACCGTCTCTGTCAAAGAACTGGACTTGTTCCTCGCCTACTACGTCCAAGACCAAGGTAGGCCGTGCCCACCACACTTTTTTGCCGTTGGGTTCACTTGGTTTTGGTAGCGACGGGTATGCGTCGGTGAGATCTTAAGCCAGGGGTGTTAAAGTCATTGGGTACAACATGGTAGGAAAATAAACTGTCTTGGGAGCCAGACTAGTAGCTTAGAGAGAGAGAGAGAGAAAGAGAGAGAGATAGAGAGAGACAACAAAGGGAAAAAAGAGGGAGAAAATGAGATAAATAAAAGAGAGAAAGAAAGGGAGAAATACAGAAAAACAAGGAAAGAGACAAAAAGAAATAGAAAATTGACTGATAGAGAGAGTACAGGAGAGAACAAAGGGAAAAGGGAGAGATTAAAAAGAAGCTAAAGCAAGGGGTGACAGAGCAAGAGAGATAAACATAAATAGAGTGTGAAAGGGAGAAATATAGAAAAGGAGGAAAGAAAGAGCAACAAAAAGAGAGAAAGACAAGAGGAAAGAGAGAGAAGAGTGAGAAATAAAGAAAGATACAAAAAAAAGTGAGAACGAAAAAGATAATCAAGAGAGAAGAGAAGAGAGAGAGGGTAAGAGAAAAATAGAAAGCAAAAATTATTTGTTATTATTATAACTATTATTATTATTATTGATTAATTATTAACATTATTATTGTGAATCCTCTTATGGGTCAAATATGTCAGTATTTATTGTTTAGTATTGTTTAATATAATACATATCCGGAATACATAATACACACACACCCCACCCACACATATTTATTTATATGTATTGTATTTTTTTATGTGTACTATATTTTATGGTTAGAATTTATTGTTATTGTAACGTGTCAAATGCACAATAAAATTCAAGAGTTTCATCATGATGGTGTAAACAGTTTTACAAGATAAGACAGTAATAGTATAAAAATAAGTAATATTTAATAATGCCAAAAATAACTGAATTATTCCTTGTAATTATTGTACATTCTTGTTGAGATTTATTATATATAAGGCGCTCCGGATGATAAGATGCATGAAAACACCGCAGTAAGAACGAGGGTTGCATTATAAAAAACATCAGAAATTAAAAGATTCACCCATCTCTGATTTGATTTTCGGTATTATATTTCATAAGGCACGCTTGAAATTCCTGGCGAATATTTAGTTTTTTAAATGCGCTTCATAGTCTGGAAAATACAGTGTATGTACATATTTATATATAGTTAGCCATATTAAAAATGTAATTTTCACTGTTATTGTAGAACTACTCATTTTCATTTATGCCCAGTTTTTGCATGAATGGTGACAAAACATGCACAAATTGCCCCAAAAATGAAGACATTTCTTTTAGAATAGCAGCATTAGTATAGTAATTTTAAATTAAAAATAATAAAAATACTATTCCAAGAGCCCTAATCTCTCACTATACAGTCAGAGAAATTCACTGTTTAGAAGTCCAAAAGTGTGACTGATATGAATTGTGTAGAAGATGATGTTTTAAGGTGGAGAGGGTGGGGTGGGGTTATTAGAATTGAGCTAGTGCATTTGATTTAAAATTAGTGTCATTTGGAGAGGCAAGAGTTCTGTATTTAACGTCTGTAATGCTCATTATCACACTATTTTTATTCATGGTACCAGAGACGAATGTTAGTGGCTGCAAAAAACAAAAAGTCATCCTGAAAGACATAAATAAGCACGAGAGGGAGAACGACTCTTTGGCGTATCTGATGATGAATTGGACTTTGAAGGACACAAAATGAATACATTTTCAATTTTATGTCGGCATTGTGTACATAATCGTCAGCAAATGATTTGAATTGTAAAACGATTTTTGATAAAACCTAGTGGTACGCGTTATACATGAATGAATGAATAAAAACTTTATTTCGAACATTATTAAATAAAAACAGGACAAAAACATTGACTCAACAACCAAAATATTGTTAACATAACATGTTCAAAAAAGGAGTGGTGAGAAGCAGATGCTTATTTTCCCTATCCCTTCATCTTTCCTATTAATTACATTTTACAGATAGATCCTCTTTTGTTTCCAAATACAATAAAATCTCACAGATATACATATTGCATAGGTCGGATAGCAATAATTATAATAATAACAATAGTCACATATTTTATACACTAATCATCATAGTGCCCATCTATCAACGTTATAATGCTACTAGTCACTTAATATCATTGTGACACCAATGATAACAACAATAATAGCAAAAATAACAGTTATGATATAATAATAGTAACAATAACAACAAGGTTAACTATAGTTGTAAACGCAGTATTTCTTATCTCTAGTAACACTCATACCCCATTTTCCTCATCTCTGTATTCTGCCGGCAATGTTTTTTTGTATTTAAATTTGAAGACGTGAATATTTGGACATTGTTTGCTCCTGTCTTGTAAACTGTTTCAAAGTTTGACTCCACACACAGACACACACACACACACTTTTCCTGGTGGTTCTCACCTTTGGGATTTTGAATTTACTCCAGCCCCTTAAGTTATAACTTCCCTCTTTCCGAGTCAATGATTTTTGGATGTTTTCTTACACTTTCTTTTTGTTGACCAAAATAGCAGTTGTGGAGTGAAAAATGTTACCAAATCATCCAATTTCAATAATATTCATGCTTGTATATTATAATAAATAATAAAATTAATAATATTTTAAGTGCCCTTATCTCCTCAAAGTGATCAACTTTAGCAGCTTTTGCTACCCAAGCTTCCTGATAATTCGTTTTTGGTCATTCTTCGTCCCCCAAAATTACGAAGGCTTCCAGGTTAGAAGAAACAAAAAACAATAGCTCGGCCGCCATTTTGTGTTTTAATGCGTGCCATGCAAAGCAGACGGCACAAGAATGGTTGCCAGTGGCACCGTGTTGGCATCGGAGCCTCCTTTGTGTCTTTTATGGGACGATGCCAACGCTTTCTTTCCGCAAAAGCTTTCTCTTTGCACTTTGCATCTGCCGCACGGAGCATCAAACTCCAATGAAACGCTATTTTTCTTCCTTTTCCAGAATGCGATGTGCGTAAAAATGAAATGAGAGTGCAAAAAAAGCTGCCGATTAACAGAAACTATGGCATTTTTTAAAGTGTAATTTATATAATACAATTTTTTCTTAAAGGGACAATGCGCATTATTTAGTGTCTCCTTGTGGTTTAAAGAAAAACTTCATTTCAAAAAACAAAAACAATATTGTATCTGAATCATAGGCAGTCCATTTTTATATCCCGTCAAGAAAATAGATTGCATTATTTAAAAAAAAACAAAATACTTGTGAGAGGTTTGGATAAAAGAATAAGAAGAAAAATACTGTGGTTTGGTCACTCTGAGTCTACGTAGTTTCTATTCTTCTTTAAGCTTTTTAGCACTTGTTTTCGGTTGCACAACAGAATACAGTGGCATCCAGTGGTGAATTAAATAAAGGTGTCCTAAATTTAGCAATTTGACAGAATTTGACTCAATTGCAAGGTCAATATAAATATTAAATATTGAACGTAATTAAATTTAGTTTTTTGCCTTTTTTCACCCCTAACAAACCACCCAAAACATTAGGATTTTAAAAACATAAATACAATAAAATGATAAACTAATCCAAATAGAACCTGTTCAAATGAATAAGGTGGAAAGTCTTCTATACTATATGTTTTCCAATTAAGAAATAAAATATAGAAAAGCTTTGATTTGGTCCCCTAGGAAGGAATAAAGTCCCTATTTTTTACTGTAAAATATGAATCAATTGACAAATGTAGTAGAAGAAGAAGGAGGTCAATGATAGAAATTTGTCTAACTGAAGTTGTCCATGTACGGTAATCCACTTTGAGCGTGCAATTGGTCGAAATATGTGGAAGAACAATATAATTCCATTTTTCATTACTAGAGTTTGAAAATCTAATACATACCTTATCAATTAGAGTCACAGTGTGTATTATTTGGCCACTTGATGTATTTTAGAGTGCATCTGAAAGCGAGTGATACAAAGCACAGGAGAATCTACGGAGACGAAGAGTAACAAAAAAAGCACAATTTTGCAGATATTTGTTTTTGCTACCCGCTGCAGCAAGATGGCAGACAAAACATGTTCACATTTCTCCGGAGTATCCCAAAAATGTATATGATATCTCATGTATTTTTGCGTGTCATTCAAATCAACATAGTTCACTTTTTGTACTGAATGAAGTTGGAGCTGAATAATAAACGATGTCCCTTTAAATAAATAATGAAAAATTGCAAATATTTGAGAATACAAATTGATAGTTGTGTTAATAAGATGAAAACGTTGAATTGAATTCAATTGTCTTGATTGTCATTGTTGCCAATGATGGGAAAATATGGTATGCTAAGAGGTTGGACATGACACCCCAAGGTGCACGTGTAATAAAGACTAAAGAGGAACTGTTTAAATCTGGGTTTAAAACACACTTCTATTCTATAGCTTATGAATGACCTATATTTTATGTTGACAATATCTGTGCATTAGTGTATCATTTGTTATTGCAAATAATCCATTGCAGCCTGGTCATCCTGGAAGGAGGATTACCTCATGTGCGGTTCCTTTTCAAGGTTTCTTCATTTTCTTCATATTTCAGATCAGGGGATGGTCTAGTAATAGTCTGTAATTTGCAATAATCTGTGGTCTCTGCAGACCTATGAGAATCCTTGTGATAAAAAGCGAAACAAACAAACATGACTTGACTTTACTCATCCTGAGGTTTTTGAGTTTTTCCTTGGCCTCATGTAGGTTTTAGATCAGGGGATAGTGTAATAATAGTCTGTAGTATGCAATAGTCTGTGGTTTGTGCAGCCCTTTGAGACTCCTTGTGATAAACATGACTTGACTTGAAAACATGGATAAAATACTATCAGGATAAAAGGCAGAGACCAATATTTACAACGTAGCGCTTAGACACTGGCCTAAGTTACAATCATAAGGCAATGTTTGTGAATATAAAAAGAAAAGTGCATCGTAACAATAGTCCAATTAAATGAAGTGCAGTGACATTAAGCAGCAACAACAACAAAAAAATGAATAAAAAATAAGTCACGATGTATATTTTATCACAGATTAATGCATTAACATTAAGCAGCAACAAAAAAGAAAAAGGAAAGAGTAGGAGAGAAATGGATTCCTTTTTGTATCCATTTTAGAAGTCTTATATTGTTATTTCTCTCCTAAATAAATCAGAACTGTGAAGGTTTTAATCTGTTGAGGAAAGATTTCCTTTCTGTAATTGCGGCACAATTCTGAATGATGACTTGCTGTTGGTAGAATTCCGCGACTGCCGTATATCTTTAGTGCCCGACTCCAGACCGTGCCGCCATATTGTGAGTTAGCATGCGGCGCGCCGCCATTTTGTTTCGCTCCGTGCCAAGAAGGCGGGCACGCAAGCGATCGGGCGGTAGGCCGTCCTTGGTTGGCATCGAACCTTCTTTGTCTGCCTGCCGCATGCTTTTGATTCATCGCTTGGCAGCCGCCGTGCTGCCAGCTTAAGTTTTTTTGTTTGTTGTTCTTTCTTTTTGTCGTCCTTACCGTCTTTTGTGTCGACGCAATTTGTCGCCTCCGTCCAGGGCACGATGCACACGTTTTATTATTGTCAAAACAACAAAACTTGAGCGCGGTGGTCGGGTTGGCAGAGTCGGACGGGGAGGGCCGTTTGGTTGGGGGATGTTGATGGGTTGCATGGCATTGTTTGTGCCAACTGGCGGATTCGATGCAAGCGCGCACACACACACACACACTCGCCACAATTCTAATATAACCCGAAATCCAGGTTAGCGTAGAGGATATTTGCATGCACACCTGCAATTGCTGAAAATTTGCAACATTGAGACAGAAAAAGGCATAGAAGTCAAAGGCACTCTGCTAACAAACATTAGAACAACCCTAAGACGTCTAGGGCTGCAACTCATAACTATTTAATAGTCAACTCGTGAAACCATTAGTTGAAAAATTGAACTATTATTTTTTTCCCTTAAATTTAACATGCAGCGGATTTAATCAAGTGGCAAATGATAATAAACACAAGATTCAAGTCAAGTCAAGTCACATTTATTTGTATAGCCCCAAAAATGTCTCAAAGGACTGGACAGGATTACAATGACACCATCCCCTGATCTCAAACCAACATGCCGGCAAGGAAAAAAATCAAGACCTCAGCTCGAGGAAAATAAGAAACCTTGAGAAGGGGTCTCCACAAGTGGTAATCCCCCTTCCAAAAATGCTACAATTAGAAAAATACATCTTTTATTGTACTTAGTGCATATTAGTATAAATATTACATAAAATTGCCCTATCTAAAACAACTAGGCCTGGTGCTCACTCAGGAAAGACATAAACCCATAATTAAACCAAGAACATTTTCATTAGTTTGAAATGAAACTGTAATGACAACTGACGTTTGTCTTTTGGGAGGTCTTCATTGACAGGTGTCGTTGCTGTCATGCACTTTCTGGACAAATTTCAACATGTTACCCAATGTTCTCTTTAATCGATGTTCTCTATGTTTTGTGTACTGTTACACAATGCTAAATCTTTTGCACCCTGGAATGGAAATTACCACCTGTGAGGCCCCTTCCCAAGGTTTCTTTTTTCCTCATGCTGAGGTTTTGAGTTTTTCCTTGCCTGTATGTTGGTTTAAGATCGGGGGATGGTGTAAATGTGACTTGACTTGAAAAGCACTATATAAATGCAAACCATTTACATTTACATGTTTAAAAGTTTGATGACTGATGTTTGTTCTTTGAACTGCATGCATTTAATTTTAAATATGTTGTCTGGCGTAAAATATTCGGTTACAAATGTACGATGTACAGTATGTCATCAAAACCCTATCTGCTTGAATTTTACTCGAATTTCACCAAGGCGAGTCCGATTCCGTTTTGTTCAACTGTCCGACTGGCTTTCTCTTTAAATGTTCTTGCATCACTGTGGCACTGCCATGATAGGCTTTAGGTGATAATATTCAAGATTAGAATTCATCGTCGACTATTTTTATCGATTTTTATTGACGACGTACACTATTCATTGCACCCCAAACGCAATTCTTATACATTCCAAAGTTCAGGTTATGTGTTGCATACACACCTGCAATTGCTAAAAATCTACAATATTGAGACAGAAAAAACATAAAAGTCAAGGGCACTCTGCACATTAGCACAAGCACAAAACGTCATGACCTCCTTTTTTTTTCATTTGTGGAAATGGGAGGATTTCTTCTGCACACACGACTGCCGTGTTAATGGAGAGCGTGTTTAACGAGCCCCGGGTTTAACCTTTGGCCCCCGGGGGCCTTGACCCCTCAAAGAGATGTGGCAGGCAGTCCTGTGAAGTTTAATTGAGCACAACTGATTGGTTAAGAAAAAAAAAAGTGGCTTGTCCTCTTAAGCCTGCCTTGTTGACCTTTTGGACGGCGGCTGGATTGGGTGCGCAGTGTCCGATCTGGTCTGACCCAGGTCCACAAAGATGTCACCTTTTTCACAATTTTGCAGAAGGTGTGAATGTTTTATCACTATCTTGAGGCAAGCTAAGCATCTCACAGAGGTTGACCAGTTTGTGTAGATGTTGTGCTCAATGGTAATGTAGATACAGGAGCATAAATTGACAGTTTCTTGGGGAAAAAAAACTTTCAAATGTTGCTGCTGGTAGCGTTGAGAGGCTTGAGTACTTTGGATTCTAGACCAGCATCTGAAAAACAAATACAATAGCCTTCAGAATCCCAGCGATTGGACCCAATCAAAAACCTACGTTGTATTTAGAATATAATTTATTGAATGTATTGTCATTGTAACGTTACAAATGCACAACAAAATAAAATGTGTCATCCTAATGGTGCAAGAACATTTACAAGAAGAGAAATACTACAGTTTAAAGTAAGAAAATAAAGTACAGACCCTGCTTACAAATGAGTTTCGGATGATCATTGGTAAATTGAATTTTTTCGTAAGTTGCTCAAGTGCTATATTTTGTATGGAATGTATGTTTACGGTTGATATAAGTATGTTTAAGGCTTGTATAAGCAGCCTGTATTGTTTTGTACTAAAAAACAAGCAATCCAAGATGTGGCCAAAGTAAATTGAATGCTGTTCTTGAGCCGTTTGGAGAATATGGACTTGGAGTTGGAACACACAGTAAGAGAAGGTTTTTAATTCTCCCATTAATTTCTTTATGCAATCAAATGCCTGCAGCTTGAAGCCTTACCTGGTACCTTGTCAAAGTTTATCTGGAAATATAATAATTGTATTTTATAAATTGTCGAAGGGTAAGTCTCAGTGTTTCCCATAGGGACGACCGGTTTACAACACTAACACCTTTGCACACATGCATTTTACTTTGGCCAATATTTTAGACATTTTGAAAGAGTTGAAAATGTTTGACTTATCTTTCCAGAAGTCGGCTGTTAAGGGAACCTGTTAACTTATGTAGCCCGTGGGCCGTAGTTTGCCCCCCCTACCTCAGTGGTTGAAAGCAGCCTCCTGTGACGTAAAAGTACATGAAAACTGTGAAGTTGTTACCAAGGTCAAGCAGAAAAACATGTTTGACACACTTACTACAGCTCAAAGTCTGAGTATAACTGAAAGTTACCTTAGCTTAAACTCTCCCCGCCTATTGCTGTTAAAATGAAATATTTCGAAATTATATTGCTGATTTATTGACATGTACTCACCTTATATATGGCCCAAATCTAGCCGACTTTGAAATACTGTTCAGACCATATTACAAAGATAACTGGTGATTTGTGTGCTACATGAACTTTAACGTTGTGTTTTCAAGGATTAAAAAAAGTGCTGCCATGATTCTCAACAATTTTTCTTAAAGATGACACCAACACTGCTCTCTAGATAGCATTATTTTGTATGGCATTTTTCCTTTGAAGCGTCATTGCCCCCTACGTGTTGCGCCCCAGACGATAGGTGCATGCTTCCCCTAAACAGGCCTCTATGAAATGTGCATTTGTGAAAACACTCTGAATCAATTATGCACATTTATTATGGGCTATCAAAAAAATTAAGGTTGCGTTTTCCATTGGTAAATTGTAACAGGGAAGAACTTCCTGCAAATGTAAATTTAAGCTGGATTTTTGTCATATTGACCAATCTCCGATTTAGTGAAAGATTTGTCACGAAAATATTTACGCACGTATTGTTCTTTTAATGGTTCTGGAGAAATTAGAAAACTAGCTTGAAAGTCCTGAAAAATTGCTTGGAATGGGCCTCGAAAAAGGTATAAGAACCATGTACAGACGCTCCCCTACTTACAACCATTCGACTTACGGAAAACAGTACGAACAATACGAAATTTTTTTACGGGATGTCGAAAAGTATCCGGACATTGCTGTAAGTTAGATTTTGTAACGTGTGCACCTTTTTCCGAGTACAAGATAGTACTGTAGTGCTTCTTTTCGCTGCTACCGGCGTGTGGCGCTGTGAGAGGTCACACCCAGAAGAAGAAATCCGTGTGTAAACATTGTATACTGTAGCTCCAGCGCACTAAGAACTTTGCCATTTTTATTCTTTAATATCTCATGCATCCATTCTATATGGTTGGTGTAAAGTGTAAAGAAAAGGCGAGCCGTTTCATTTGAAATGAAAGTGGAATAAGAAAGCTTGATGCGGTTGAGAAAATGGTCTGAATGCTTTTTTTCGGCCACTTTTTACCACGGAGGAGGACCTCTTGAAGTGTATCTTCCAAAAGTAAGTTAAACTCAACTTTATTTATCTTTATAGGGCATATTATTTTATGAAATGTTTATTTTCTTAGTACAAAACAACACAAGTTATGTATAGAATCCTTAAACATACAAAATATAGCACTGAGGCAACTTACGAACAAATTCAACTTACAAACGATCTCGTTCGTAAGTAGGGCAGCGTCTGTATTTACCTACATAAACCGAAGTTTCTGCCGCGTTTGCAACTAAAATGGCCGTAGTTTCGAGTCCTGCTCTTTCAAAGGCGGGTCTGGAGAGCCAGACAGCGGTCCCAGTCCACGTCGCCGGGCCTTAGTAAAACTAAACTCATGGTCATGAGCGCGCTTCCAAATTTTGTGTATTTTTTTTCTAGTGAGGCGGGTATTTTGGAGTTGCCGAGGTTCGGACTGCAACAAGCATAAAGTGGGAAGCCCGCAGGGGGTAAAACCGGTAGCGCAAAGCTTTTCTTGGTGAACTGCGCAACCCCGTGCTCGTCTTCTACCATGGCTTCCTTATTAGTATGCAAGTGAGCCTGCGGTGCGCGGCCACCTCTATCCGAGAGCCCTAACCTATCGAACACATTCCCTCAATCTAATCCACTTAGAAGGCCTTCCCAGCTTCGGCGCTGGCCTTATTGATTTCCGCTTCCCACTCAATGTCTTCCCAATCTCTTTTCCTCTTAACCCAGGAGCTATTTGTGTTTTCTTTCTTGCGTGCTCTCCTGGCCCGGCTTTCATTGCCGGATGCTTGTGATCTCCTGCTCTTTTTGTCCAGCGCCGTCCCCGGTTGAGGCGCGCTGCCGAGCTTGTGTTATTAGCAGCGGGGATTTGCCGGAGCAAATACCTCCAGGCTTAAACGGGCCCTGTTACCTCCTTAGCTCTTTCTTCGGCTGCACTGTGTATACATAGACATCCATGGAAACAAGGCAACTTTGAGCAGAGGCCGCCGACAAACGTGGGTGCCTCCTTTTTTTTCTTCCTACAACTCCTTCTTTTCCTCTGCAACTGCGTGTTCAATTAATTCGTGGTATTGTGTAGAAAAGGCCTTTTTGCTGTCTTTGCAAAGGAGAGGCCGCTGTTTTTTTTCTTTAACTCATTCAATGCCAGACGTTATTATCAAATTAGGAGAGCCAGTGCCGGAAAATTCTTGGCAGAAAATGCAGTTTTGCTGCTGTTTAGCCATCAAATGAAAACTTGAACCTTTCATTAGAAAAGAAGTATGAAAGTGACTTTTATTGTTGTTTAGTAAACAATAGTAGTAATACTGGTGTCTAAAAACTTCTGAGAAAAACAAGTTTTTGTGAAAGGAGGCATTTCACGTAGAACTTTCAACTCAGTACTTTTCTGTTTTTTGCATTTGTGATACCTCTAATTCTGAGCAATGCTTTTATAAGGACTCTGTGCTTGCAAAATAATATTTTATTGCAAGAACACTGATCTGATGCATGAACTTTGCAAGAAATTTCACACGATCTTAGTCATCGTGACGATCGCGTTCCCTCGGGCGACCACGTTCCTGCAGACAGATAATTAACTTTTTTTTAAGGAATAAGCTCTGTTGAAGAGTTAACTACCCATTAATATTCGTCCTTATCTCGTTACTCTAGCCACACTGCTTCACTACACCAGCTCGCCATATCAGAGCACCTACACACACTCATTCGCCAAATACAGGAAGCAACATTTGGCTTCTTTGATGTGTAACCAGAGTTCTGTTTAAAGCCACTCCTGTCATCTAATACTGATTTATCATACTGAAATAATTCCCAGAGACCATACTGATGAACAGTGCCAAATCCTTTATTTCTACATTTGGGCACTCAGGGGACAATGCTTCTGAAAACGTATTTATATGTTATGGCATTGAATAAGTTAACAGATCCCCTTGGTTATATCAGACATAATCAGCTGAAACAACTTATAGCCAGGTTGAAATGCCAATTCGTCACAAAATAACAAAGTCGTCATGTTTTTTTCTCTCCCTTCACCTCTCTGGGAATTCCAGCATATTCTGGCACTCCAATCTGCCAACTAATCCCGTGAAAACGACTGCATCAATGTTGAGGTCTTTGTTGGGATTTATTTGGCTTCACAACTATGCTTGCAGTACTGATTGAGTCAGCATTCACCAATTGAAGCTCATTTGAAATATGTCTGTGTATAACACACTTTTCTGAAAAAGTTTTTTTTAAAGTTTGGGTGCGCACTACACACAAGGTTTTACCGATTTACTAATCAAAAAATATTGCTGATCACAATCGCACTGGGAATCCAACCTAGGTCAATGCGCCAAATCCACTGGACCTCAAATGGTATCATGGGAAGAACTATTGGGTTTTACTTCATTATCACACTATTTTTAGTCATGGTACCAGAGATGAATGTTCATTTTGAGTAGCATTTCACATGTTAGAATCCATTTATCATGCTATTTTTAGCTACAGTACCAGAGACGGATGCGAATTTTGTTATTCTTTTTAACTTAAAAATGCTTAAAATACAATAGAAAAGAATAGAATTTATTGTCATTATAACATGTGAAATGCACAACAAAATTAGCCGTTGTCTCTGGTAACGTGACTAAAGAATAGTGTGAAAACAAAACAAAATTGACTGCCTTTACATATGTCATCTATACCACTGGTAGTACAGTGGTTAGGATTAGACCCACTCAGGGCCGGGACCCGGGTTCCATTCTCATTGCTGCAAAGATTGAACTGAAGAAAAGTGGAAAAAAAATGTATACCGATTTAGGGTGCGCGGCTTACAAGAGTGTGCGTTATACACAAATCATTACGGTAATGATAATGTTGACTTGGACGTCAACCATATGGATTATGAAATAAGCAATGAAACGTACAAACAGTCGTGCTTTTCATTTGCTGTTTAAAGTTTCGACTGCGAGTTTGGTCTTTTAATGCACCGCCGGTGCAGAGCAAAGAGCGACTATATGCTCTGCGTAGGAGAGTGTTTTTATCAACAAAGTGTTTTGTTTGGTGGTGGGAATCGTTTGCAACAATAGAAGTTTGATAAGAAAAGGCATCACCATTACCTCCAAGGTAAGCTATAATGGTTTTAATTGCTATAGTTCCGTATGAAAGAGCTTAAAACCAAAAGATACTTGTCCTTTAAGGACAGCAGTTTGTGAAATTAGTCCACGGTTAGGATCTCAGCTTGCCCGCACTTTCCCAGGCTTTCGGGGAAGACCCCGAATGCATTTCAAATCCCCCCGAGGCCACTTGACTGGAGGGCCGGCACCTCCCACTCTCCCCGAAGAGATTTCCTCCGCCTCCCCAACCCCCCAGCCTTGTCTGCCGTTCCTTCTAAATGAAGACAAATGGCCACATTCACCCCTAAGCTAGGCATTACACTGTACTTCACTGTCCTATGCACAAAGGCTGTCCCTGCGGCCTCGCCATTCCTCCAAGGCAAGGAAACGTAGCCATCGAGCAGAGGTGGCAAAAGTGCTTGCCCCCTGTTCTGCAAGGACTGGAGCTGTTGCTCTTACGCTTAGAACTTGATTAGGCCCGCTAAGCTTGCGAAGTCTTAACTTTCGATTTAAACCACAGTAACCAAAGTTTAAAAGGTAATCCCAAATTATTAATCATACAAAATGTGAGGAAATAGTACATGGATTTTGCATAAAATCTATATTTACTTCATTGGTATCTTCCGAAAACATGCATTTTGAACACCAGCACCCTAGCAAGTCATTCGCCGTATCGCTTTACGTGTTAATTAGTTGAAGACATTGCGAGCGTTTTAAGTGAAGTTCTAGCCGATCAAAAACATGCAGTAAGTAGCCAGGCTAATCAAGAACCAAAAACGAAAAGTGGCAGCGACTACGGCGATAAACGGAAAGCCGGCCAGGAATAGACAAACCATGGGACATAGCAAAACCAGAGCTAACTCCAAGCTAGCTGACCAAACAACGCACAGTGGGCTTCCGAGAGTGCAAACCAGGAGCAAACAAAACAGGAAAGCTTTCGGCAGCCCCAACGCACAAAATTATTCCGACTGCAACACAATCGCTAACCTCAAAGCAGAAATGAGCACTATGCAATCACTGTTCACTACAATTGCAATCTGTTTCGGAGCTTGCTCCACATGTTCTGTGAATGGGATTCGCCGTTTTGAAAGTGTTGGGTTTCTTCAATGACGTCACAGCTCTATAGCAAACAAGCCAGGTGGGTCAACTTTGAGACAAAATTTCTCAAGTACCCCATTACGTGGTATATTTTGCAACATATTAATTTGCATAATTGTGGGGATGAACATGACATGTTTTGTTTTTAATTGAAAAAAAAAATCTTTGGGAATACTTTTAAACATTTTGGGTTTCCCTTGGCTGAGATAATCCACTAAATATTCTGGTGGGATCAGAGATAAATGCAGATCTCAAGCAGTATACTTACTTGCTAAAGCCAGGAAGAAACCTTTTGGACAATTAATAAAGGGAAGACAAATGGCGTGGGGTATTTTAAGAGGTGGGGTGCAAATAGGGAAACTTTAAGCAGGGACAGACAAGCAGAGTGGTTGCCCAGGAGACCCTGACTTTTCTGTGCACCCCACCCCTGTGCCACCCCCGCTTTGTCCCATCAAAGTCCTTTCAATTCAGACAGGGGCAACCATTGGGCCAGAGTGATGGTTGTCTCATCCTTTGTACAGTCCTACAGTACAGCCCATCACTGTGACGGCTGGACAACACCCCAGGGGGAAAGAAGAAGAAAGTCCCGCCGTCGCCAAATGTAATAGTGGGTGGGTGGGCGCCTTTTTTGCATATCCGAGCCAAGTTTATGCACGGCAGGATAAGTGAAGGGGGGGGGGCAACTACACCCGCCCGTGTCATCTTCTCCAACGCCGTCTCAAGATCTTGT
Organism: Urocampus carinirostris; assembly: GCF_059441175.1. NCBI lineage: Eukaryota > Metazoa > Chordata > Actinopteri > Syngnathiformes > Syngnathidae > Urocampus > Urocampus carinirostris. The sequence continues at coordinate 15,373,012 of NC_142359.1, read as the reverse complement.
TTCGTCCTAGCGAGCGAATGTAAAAGTGTGAGCGCAATAAAAGCGTGTTCCGCATTTACCCAGTGAGCTTTGTAATTAGGGATCGTCATGTGCGTGCAATTGCAACCAACAATTACCACTACCACAAAAATGTATGACGTTTTTTCAACTTAAACAGGATTTAGACAGGTGACAACTCAGAGCATTTCTGAGTTTATCAGGGACACAGAAGGGATCTCTAATAGTGTGTTTCAGTTGTTTTTGGATGTTCACAAAATGCCATAACAGCTGAGATACAATTAAAGTACCGTATTATCCGGACTGCAAGGCGCACCTAAAAACCCCAAATTGAAGGTGCACCTATCAACCCGGTGTACCCTATTTTTGTTTGTGTGCGACTGCAAACCAGGTTTTACTGTATACTGTCATATGTGTGCTGATTGATCAGACAAAAAGCATTGCAAACAATTCTTTGCAGCGGGCATCAAACCCAAATTGCGGCGGTGAAAGTGCCAAAACCTAACCACTAGAGCACCAGTGATACAGATAACATGTGAAAAGGCAGTGCATTTGATCTCATTTTCACCCTATGTCTACTTACGGTGTCAAAAACGAAAGTTAGGGCATGGAGAAAACAGAAAGTCACCTGGAAAGATATAAATACATGCAATATTCGAAGAGTGGTTTCTCTTGTCATATTTTTTGCGTTTTTATCTCTAAGGACGATTTTCTGTTTGCTCCATTTTCTAGCAAGCGTCTCTGGCTCTGTGAGTAAAGATAGTGTGATAATAAGATATAATCGAACCCATGTATAGCTGGTGGTCTTTCACTGTCGCGGCCTGGTTACCATTCCTGCTGAATACAATGTTAGGCGGTTTTGGTGAGTGACATTTATGGACTGACCGATAATTGGATTAACATACATCGTGAGTGCTTAAAATGGCTACACACACTGAAGTTTTAATAAGATGCGCCTTATAGTCTAGTGCGACTTTTATATGAAAAATATATGACAAAAGATAATTTTATGGTAACGCCTTTTAATATGGTTTGTGTGGAATATACTGAACATTTCCATGTGTATGGACTTAGCGATGAATGTTTGAGAATTCTGGTGGAACAGGACATTACATCAACCTCACCTCAGAGGCAGACACTCTTTGAAGGAAGCATCCTAAATTTGAAATTGTAGAAATATAACTTATCCTGGAAAGAACTATCACAGAAGTGCAGTTGATGAAGGATAAGCAGCCCAGACTGCCTGTTCCTCCGATTCCTCGTCATCCATGAGCTTGCAGCCCAACATTTTCCCTCCAAACCTCTGGCTGTAACTCGGGTTTGCCATGTGTGTCTTGTTAAGGGCAGTTATGACAAATAGCAGCAGCTGTACAAACTAATCCCTCTGTAGCTTTCACACATGGCGCCCAATTAACAATGGAGCACTGTGGGGCCCTAATCCACGGTGCAGCCATCCTGCGGTCCCGTTCGTCCAGCCAATGCCGCCCCGGGAGATTTTTCTTCGCCCACACTCCAAAAAGACGGTCCCCAGGAATCTTGGGAGAAAAACTTCCAGGTCCACAGTTTTTTTCCCGAAAAACTACAATATGTGATACAATAGACTAAGTTCATTCGTTTTTAGCTCATTCCATGCCAGACGTTTCTCTCAAATGGGAAGAGCCAAGAGGCAATTTTTGCCATTTTTCCTCGTTTTTGAAAGCCTACAGAAAGTTTTGCTCTGCATCTATATAGGCATGAGACATATCTAAAGAAAGCTTCAACCTTCATCTTTCAAGGGAAAAAGTATGTCTCTAGCTTTGACCATTGTTTGGTAAATAACAGTTGAACATTTCTGAGCAGTTGAACAGTTTCTTGAAAATACTTGTTTTCAAGGAACAGCTTTTTGTGAAAGGATGGATTTTAAGTAGAACTTTCACTTTGCTTGCAAAAAATTATGCAATTGCAAGAACACATGCATGAACGATGAATAAACTTTGTCAGAACTTTTCAGCCCCGATTTTTTTTTGTGACGGGCTCACACGATGTAGGTCACCATGGCGATCACATTTCTGCATAAGTGCACAAAACGTCATCCCTCTCTGCCCCGAAGATGACAAAGGGACTTCTTTTTAGAAAGAAAAAAGCTCATAGCATTGAACTATTTGTACTTATGCATATCTTCTATACTCTGACCACACTGCTTCACTATGCCTACTCAGGGCTGCCTACAAAACCTCAATCGCTGGATAGTGGAAGCAAGACTAGGAAGTGGGGACTTCCTTGATGTGTGGACAAAGATCTTATTAAAGACACTCCTGCCAACTAATGGAGATTTATCATTACCAGAGGCTTGATACTTATTGATTAGCTGTGCCGAACACTCTATAATAGTTTTTAAAAATAATTCCCCAAAAAGCAATTTTAAGTTTTGACACTCCGGGACACTGCTTCTGAAAACCTATTTATACATTATGGCACTGAATGAGTTAAAATTAAGTTTTTAGCTTTATTTAACTGAACAAATCCAGACAACTGACCACACCTGTCAGCTGTTATTTACCCCCAAATTTCCATTCGTCCCAAAGCCAAAAATGGGACAAATTATGCTGAAAAATATTCGGACCAATAGGCTGAACCATCAAAACCCTCTGCCAAACCTGCGTCATAAATGAAACCAATGATATTTGGGAATGGTTGAAATGGTCTGACCAGTCTGTGATCAGTTTGTGATCATTAGCCGAGCTGGAGAGAAGCTACCCACCCCAAGTGTTTCCAGATGAGAGGCTCAGGAACCTGCAGATGCAAAAAGCGACTTCAAAAAGACAAAGGCATTATGCAAACAAGATGAACCTCCTTTGTTATTAGTCAGGATGTCCTCATGCAGTATGCCGCAGACTTCCAAATGGTGGGAGGGGGACGGGTCAATGGTGAAGCTATTGATCGGTTGCAGGCAGACACACTTTTCTTAATGTATTCCGTGCAGCCAGAAGCTTGATTAGATGGAAGGGAGCGGACGTATGCGTACAGTGAAGTATATATATAGCACCTGTCAAGGGCATTGAACAGGACGGCTTACGGTAGCAGTGGACAGCACACACTTTCACTTATGCCGTGTCATATACCGCGTCTACTGCAATTTTTGCTTGAAACTGTTGAAGTTTATTGGAAAACCTACAAATAAAATGGGATTACACTGTGAAGATGTTCGCTGTTATGCAACATAATGCACAGTTATAGGGATGAGAAACAAAAGTTGCAATTTCTAAATTGGCTGTATCGTGAAATCATGGATAGAAATTTAATTGTCAGGATTAAATGTTTAAAAACTTGCTGATTGTTTAACGTTTGTACAAATGGCAGAATGCTGGATGTCTTGGTTATTAAGGCATATTCGCAATAGATATTACTGTATAGTGGTAAAGAACAATGAATGCATAGGTATTTTTTATATGATCATCAACCTAATGTTAAAAGTCATTTATAATCAGTTATTGTCAACTGAGTCTTGAGTCCCAATGCTGAGCATTGGATACTACTTTTCTTAAAGGGTAAGGTTTATTGTCATGCTTAAAGTTGTAATTTCCCTGAATGATAGTCGACAAAGAAAAACAAGAAAATGGACATTTTAAATTTCCGGAACGTCGGTCTGGTCGAGTGTGACATATAATGTAGAGACGCACAACCTTGCAATGGGAAATTAGCATCAAGGTCAGAGTGAACGCAAGTGAGATTAACAACAAAGTTCAATGCTAATACATAATTCCAACATCAACTACTAGCTATTGGCTGTTAGCGAAAATGTCAAGGTAAATGTAAACTATCAACCAACTACACATGCAGAGACCAATTATACATAATGCAACTTAATAACAAGCATGTAACAAACACAGTGAACACTTGTTTATCGAGGGTGTTACTTTCCAAAATAACCTGTGATAGGCACAATCTGTGGAGTACAAACTTTTTTTTTATACAATTAATTTATGTAATAGACAATAAAACCATAGAACAAACCGTTTTTAAAGGCCCAAGTATTGGTTTTACAAATACTTTAGACAGTACCTGAAACCATCCTTTCATTATCTGCCCCGCTTATCCTCAGTAGGGTTGCGGGGGTGCTGGAACCCGTCACACCCTGAACGGGACACCCTGAACTAGTTGCCAGCCAGTCGCAGGGCACACAGAGACAGACAAATTACTGGGTCATTTATACTTCGGGACAATTTGGACCAGCCTTATTAACCTGACATGCATGTTTTGGGATTGTGGGAGGAAACCTGAGTGCCCGGAGGAAACCCACACAAGCACGGTTAGAACATGCAAACTCCACACAGGAAGGTTTGATCTAACGACCTCAGAACTGTGACGCACACGCGCTATTCACTGCGCCGCCGTGCTGCCCTTATACCTGAAACCATTTATTCATTTTTTTTTTACTCTTTGAGTAGGTTGTTTGCAAGGAAGAGTAATGTTGATGGCATACTTAACTTAACTCAACATAACTCAACTTATACCAGTTCCCCAATTGTATATGTTTTTTGATCATTTCAAACTGTGTACGTTGTGTATTAACTTTTATACGGGAAAAATATTTTAAAAAGACCGATCCTTTCCATTTCGGCTCTTATCTAGGTCGTTTCTGTCACTAGTAGCAGACGACAATATAATTGTTGGTGCTAATATTGTTGCAGTATTCTACATAGTCTATCTTGGGGTAAGTAGATACTGAGTTTTGTTTGTAAAGTTTAGAAATGCTTAAAAAGGAGGATTTGCAATCATTAGTAAGGGGAGCATTTGGTGGAGGTTGATAGGTATAATATCGGGAACATTTTAATGACACGTAAGCACTTACTGTTTAATTAAAATTAAATTAAAGTTACTGTAAGTTTAAATGAACGAACACACCAAACATTTTACAGCACTTTTTTCTTGGGCTTGTCGTAGTTTGCGTGCACCAACTGGATGAGTCGAGGTTGGCGGTAAGCAGTCACAAGCAGGGAGCAGTCACAGGCGGTCTCTAGTGGTAGCCTCTGGGACTGCTCGTGAACTGGATTTTCCTTTGTATAGCGAGGTAGATTTTTGTTAAAAAAAAAACAACAAATTCTGGTGTTTCAGGGTGCTCGTATAAAGATGTACCACTGTAAAGCGAGGGATTACTGTAATGTGAGACTTTCCAAACATCATAGACTGGCTCCTCAAAATTAGCATGTGAGTAACACTAAACGAATAGTGTCGCAATCGCACCCGTTTGTGTCAACTGTCTAGAAGAGCCACAATGTTTGTCTTGCTTGAACTTGCTCATCCGCCGCCGTCTTAACAAAGCTGGCCCTGTTTCGGAGGGCGAGGAGCGGACCCAAAACAAAACCAGTGCTTTCCCCCTATTAGACTAATGAAAGCCATTTGATCAGCGATCGGCATATTCTCACCCTGAGACAGAGGAGAGAAGAATGCCCCATTGACGGATAGCAAAGCCGTCCCCCTCGAAGAACCCCCACATGTACGTCTCAATACTTGGGCCAACTACTACTGAGAGAGTTCGCCCACGCATGTATTGTTTCATTCTTGGCGACCGTGCGTTCCCGAGTTTGCGCTGCCGGGGCGGCGAGGGTGAAAAGACAGAGCCATCACCTGCCAGACTTCTGGAATGTTAATGCCGTCGCTCCTGTAATTGGATTTTGGCTGTAGCGTCCGAGAGCGACGTCCAGCTACTTCCCTCGTATTGTTGGCCATGGCCCCTGCGCCGACCCTCAATGGGGCTTGCCTATCTTGATACAAGCGCTCATGTCTCAATGAAGACTGTTTATCGTGCGTGCTTTCAAATGCCTGCATTTTAGTAAAAGTACAGAAAGTGTTTTGTGTCTGTGTGAGTGCAGCCTGAGTTGGTGTGCGTGTGTTGAGTCTTAAGTGTGTACCTGCATTTATTTTCTGTAAATTCGACATTACATTTTAAAGACTGTGACTTTAAATACGGTGCTGCTTGTTCTTTTTATTTTTTTTTTGTGAAGCGTAACGGTGGCTAGGGTGCCGGCGGTGACTTCGGGAGAAAAACCTCCAGGTCCACAGTTTGACTTCCCACAGATCTACCCAGTCATCGGGTTTTTGCACACACATGCTGAAATGAAATGAAACATAGTTTTGTTTTTGTATTGGAGTAGAGACATAATTCATTTTCTAGCCCCTTAGCCTTAACTTGACCAAGGCAAAAGTTATCCGTATCCTCCACCTAACCAGAGAGTTGGCAACTCAAAATGTTGAATATTCGACCCAAAAAAAACATATGTTTGGAGCTGCAGAAAAATAAAAGCTTTACATAAGCCTTTTTAAGGAAGGCAAAACAGACTTTGTTGGAAAATTTAATGTTTGCATCATGTTTGTCCTCCTACAGAAAAAGTATAATTTTCCATTATCAAACATTTTTGAAAAAGCGCCAGGGAGCCCTGGCAGTACTCTGCAGTACTCCTCGCCCTGTCTGGCAGGGTGTCCCTGGTGGTTTGCCTTGGTCAGTGTCAAGGAGCTATCATCCAGTGGGGACCAGAGAATCCCTCTGTTCAATTAAAACAAAGCATTATGAATTCTTCCAAATGCTCTGAATGTCATAGTGAAGTAATTTAATCAAGCGCGTGTAAACAGCGAGAGTAATGATAACTCCCTTCGGTAGGTGAATGAATCTCATTAGATTTGTGAGATTCCCAATGTCCCTATAGAGTAAGATCGCAGCCTTGGAAGAATCAGCAGGGAAATGTCTAAGAAAAGTAACGCATTGTGCCTCAATTAAGACACTCCTTTGCGGACTGTCCACAGCTGTCAATTATAATCAACTTTAACAGCAGTCAATGTTAATCAAATTGGCATTAATATCTTAACAAGATTAAAATCATCATACATAAGGGCTTGAAATCTTTTACAAGTAGTGACGGCTGATTTAATATTATAGTTTGGCAGAATGTGGCTAATTATTGGGTATATTTTTTCCTATCAGGCCGAAAACCGCGGCGTCATATCAACTTCAGAAAGGCTGCTCTAGACTAAATCATTTTAAAATGTTTGATCAGTCCAGCCATCGGCTTATCGCCCAATATTATTATGGGCCATTCCATCCGTTTGACCTAGACACACCTGTCCTACGGAGATTTTGGTGGTCCTAATGTGTCTAAAATCTGATTTTTAGGGTTAAAACTTTGTTGAGTTATGCAGGGGGGCGGTAGCAAGCGCTTCTGGATCCGCATGCAGTTTTTTGGCGCTCCATAGCGGCTCCCTGTAGCATTTTCAAAAATGTTTGATAATGGAAAATTATATGGTTTCTGTAGGAGGGCAAACATGGCTTATTTAAAGCCTTCGTTTTTTTGCGGGTCCACACATATGTTGTTGGGTGTTTTTTAGTCCAATATTGCTCTTTTGAAATTTTGGGTTGCCAAACCTTCAGTTAGGGTGAGGATATGACTAACTGCTGGCATGGTTAAGTTAAGGCTAAGGGGCTAGAAAATGCATTATGTCTCAACTACAATTCAAAAACAAGACTATGTGAGCTTCTGTGTGAAAAAACGCAATGAGTTTCATGTGTGTGTGTGCTTGTTATAATAAATCAAAATAGTATGCACAGTTTCTGTACAGTAACACAAACCAATCTGGGCTCATCGGCGCTTTCTGAAACTCAGTCCTGATTGGCCGGTTACTTTGGCAGCTTGAAGAACTCGCTTTTCAAACGAGTTGTGGCGAAATGTGTCGACGTCAGCTCTGGATGCATTCCATACCCGACATGGGCTCGTATCGGAGCCGCGGCTCCAGTTTGAATAAGGAGGCGAGAAGGTTCCGATAGGAATAAGTCTAGGAGCCGAGATGCATCGCGGCGCCTACCCTGGCCTGGGCCCCTCAAAGCTATTTGCACCAGGCTGCAGCCACTCAAACGTCTCCACTGCACTGACCTCAATTCTGGGCCTTCACCTCACAGGACCCTTTTGCCTTCGTCAATCAAAATGTTTTTTTTCCACGTTGCTTACGAGAAGACCCCCCCCGCCACACACAATCTTTCGCTGCCCCCCGTGCCGCGAGCGTATGCTTTGTTTGCGTTGGAGTGTGTAAGCCACCGAGTTGTGTAAAACAGCGGCAAAAAAAGCAGCTGTAATCCTGCTGAGCCTCCCAGCCAGAAACAATGACAGACTTTTTTTTATTGCGGGTGTGTGTGTTTGAGGGGGTGTTTGGGGCAGCCACTTGCTGTGGTTAGATAAATGGGCAGTAATTGCATTTCATCTGTGTTAAAAGTTACATGTTTGGAACAATTACATCTATTGTTTACCAAACAGCTGTTGCAGATTACCCACCACCACCCGTTCGGGCTACACATAATTCAAATTGTTCAAAATTCGGTATTCCGATTCATGCTCAATGAGGTTATAATTTCATCCAAAAATATATACAGTGTTAACACTACTTAAAAATTTAATTAGTTCTGGGAGTAGCTCCGTAACCTGAAAACTTCCTAAGTAGAGATGAATTTTGAATATAAACGTGCTAATCCCTTTCAAGCCCCGAAAAAGTACAGTATGATATTTTTTTGATGAATCATAAACGAACATCAGAACATGGAACAAATACATCACAATACAATACAATTTATAATTATATTACTGCACAATTAACATAAAACGAGAGGCACATCATGTTTAAGAAAAACAAAGAATAAAGTAAATAATAAAAATATGAATTTACCTTTTAGACTCGCATTTCTTGAATAACTGATCCAATGACGTCTGCTTTGACGGCTTTTGACAATTCGCCGGAAATGCGCAATGCAGAAATTATAATAAACGATAGCCCGACTTGGTTGATTGAATGAGAGCTGCGTCCTCCTCGCCGACAACTTCGCCAAAACCCTCCTCCACCTCGTCTCTGAACTCTAAACTGTGACAGTGTATCTTGCAGTGCCTTTGTAACTAGAGGCCATATTTTCCCGTTCAGGTACTTCGTAACCTGAAACTTTCGTATCTAGAGACATTCATTAGTAGAGGTACCGCTGTATTCCATTGTAAAAATGATTGTACTTATATTTTATTCATAATTAACAACTTTAGACAAATTAAAATAGTTTAGAGCATTTATTATTTATCTAATCAAAATCTACCTAAACTATGTCCTGATTTGCGTGTTCGGTGTGTGTGTGTGTGTATTTGTATAAGACTTATTGGCTCTAAAATGGCTGAGCTGATTTTCGGTAAAATAAAGCTTTACTTTAGGCCTCCGCGAGTGTCTTTAGTTTGGTTTTGTGCCAAGGCACCCCGATAAATACCGACAAAATTGATAAACATCTGCCTTCATTTAGTTTGCTTTCGTGGGGTCTCATTCACCCACTGCCTACCAAATTTGGTACTGCAGCTCTCGACCACCGACCACTCCAAGCAGCTAAATCCAATCTTCCGTACTGGGCAATTTTTTATAAGATATCAGTACTCTTTCTTTAGTAATTTAGGATCTAGTATCAGTATTGTCAAACACCGCTGTCAGTGCAGAATTTCAGCTCATCTCTTAACTTTTCTCCGAAAAACAACGGCGACCAGATGACGAAGGTGCTGTATACCTGTCAGATGGGGATGCTTCTCCTGCTATTGCTAACCATGGAAACCAGTAATCTGTTTCATGTGGAAGAGTAAACCCTCATCCAAAAAATGGCCTGAAAACGGGATGGGCGCCGCTAGACACACCACAAGAAGTTGTGCCCCGACAACCAAGGCAGTTAAGTGATCCTTGAGACAAGGGAATATTTATTAGTAGGGTTGTTGTAAACAACATATTTAGCAGTTTGTTTTCAAACATTGCCCCTTAATTCATAATACCATACATCTCTTGATACACCAAATCTTCGCTTTAACGCCTTGAGGTTTGCTTTCTGTGAGGGGTGAAAAATAGGAACCCTGAGGCTTATTCAACAGTTGCAAGTTTAGTTATTGCAAAATACAAAACTGTTAAACGATTCACAAAGGTAAGTTTAAGAAAGTGGCACAACCAAAGCGCAATATTGATGACTGCGTTCGGCCTGGAGCAAGCTGAGAGTGAGTCGGACACGACTCGCCCACCACCTGTACAAACAAGAGAGCTATTGCGAAACTAGAGCCCCCTCCCCAGCCTCCTTGTTGCCAGAATGAGGTCAGTGATTTCTATTTTTTCACTCGGGGTTCTCATGCCGCTGGACTTTGGAGCCGAGGCCTCGCCGAGTGACACCCTTGTTGGGTTGGTAAAGACGAAAGCCCGATTTTCCCAAAACTTTCTCAAAAAAACAAGTCCAGTGTGCTAGCTTCAAGTGTTTTATTTAAGCAATTTTATTGATTTCTTTTAAAACTTTTCAAGTCAAGTCAAGTCATTTTTATTTGTATAGCCCTTAATCACAAATAGTCTCAAAGGGCTGCACAGGTTATTGCACAGACTATTATTTCAGACTATTATTACACCATCCACTGATCTGGAAACAACATGAGGGCAAGGAAAAACTCAAAAACCTCAACATGAGGAAAATGAAGAAACCTTGAGAAGGGACCGCACATGTGGTATCCCCCTTTCAGGAGAACCAGGCAAAGGATGTCAGAAAAGTTGCCTCAATTTCGGTTTGATTGCTAAGAGTGTGCATGTTGGCAGTAAAAATTAAATACTATGTTTTCCGGACTCTAATGCACGCCCCCTAAAACATAGTCCCCTCGTGATATTTTTTTTCTACATATAAGGTGGACAGGACTATAAGGCGGGCAGCACGGCCGCACAGTTGTTAGTGCATGTGCGGCACAGTTGTGAGGTCATGATATCGAATCTCCTGTGTGGAGTTTGCATGTTCTCCCCGCGCTTGACTGGGTTTCCTCCGGGCACTCCACTCCGGTTTCCTCCCACATTCCAAAAACATGCATGTCAGGTAAATTTGCCAGTCCAAATTGTCCTTGGTATGAATGAGCGAGCGAATTGTCTGTTCCTGTGTGCCTTGCTGGCAACCAGTTCAGGCTGTCCCCTGCCCACAGATAGCTGGGATGGGCTCCAGCACCCCCGCGACCCTACTGAGGATAAGTGGTGCAGATAATGGATGGATGAACTATTAGGTGCATGGAATTCAAACTACCTTAACGGGTTCAGTTGCATACAAAAAATAAAAAGTGCCTTGTTCGTGCGGGGTTTTGGGGTTTTTAAGGGTTATTGATCTATCTTCGTTATTCATTATCCATTATCCGTTATCGGTCAGTTCATAATACGCTACAAAGCCTAGGAGCCGGGACACTTACTCTCAGCCAATAGGCCAAGCTAAGGTCCAAGCCCTAAAGCCTTGCTGCGATCATTGCGAATGCACCGTTCCCGGAGGTATTGCAATACCGGGCCGATGCGTGGAGTGGACAGAGCAAGCTCATATTCCGACCAGAAATATCCAGTCGTGAAGCAGATGCCGCCAGGACTGTGGATGCAACAGGAATTCAACTCATATCGCAGCATAGAGTGTTCCTGATCCTATCACATGAAAATCTCATAATCACACTTTTTTTAGTCACGGCACCAAATTGTTGATATTCTTATTGAGCCTTACTGCGAAAACATTGTAAGACTTTAAACCAGTCTGTTGTACTGCCCAAGTATTCACGAAGATTCTGAACTAAATGATGAAAAGTTATTGTGGGAAGTAATTTGGTAGTTCTGAACGGAATAAGGAAAACGGCATTGTGGGACGTAATTTGATCGTCCTAAAAGGAGATAAATAAATGCAATGTTTGTCACTTACAATGGTTTGTTTAAGCTGAGATCCTCTCTACTCTAACATATCTTGTACTGTGACTAAAAACAGTGTGATAATGAGATAAGAGCTAATGCTTCATGGTCTTGTGGATGGGATCCAGCGCTCTACCCACCGTGTTCGATTCTCATTGCATTTAATGTTATGCAATTAAGAACAAAAACATCTATTTTTCCAGCGGCCTCCTGGTTATTATTTGGTGCCCTGACTTTTTGCATATTCGGCCGTCACCATAATTGTTATACAATTGTGGTCAGCGATGGTTGACCGAATTGGGGTTTTTGGGTGCGCTTGGGTTCGGAAAATATGTTGTTCAGTAAAGTTACTAGATAGATAGATAGATAGATACTTTATTATTCATTTATTTTATTAAGAAAAAATAAGAGTTTCTTACTTCTTAGGATATTACGTCCGACATTAAGCAGGGTGCTAGGAACAGGTCATATGCTTTATTAGTAAAATGGTCGATTTACTTGTCCAAAATCTTTGCTTATTGTAATATTTCTTATGTTTCTTGAGTACATGAACACATCACAACATAATACCAAGGTCTGTCGTTCATCTGAGTTTTCTTCCACTATCCATGTGAATTAGTGTGAGCTTTGAAAGTCCCATAAAAATAAAACCCAATCATGGTCAAGTTTTCAGGCGCAAGCGGAAACACCTGATTTTCTAACTATGCACGACTATTTTTTTGAGGGGGTTCTGCACCGCGATGCCTTCCCGATGAAGCCCATGCCCCCCCCCCCCTTGCCTGGCAGAAGGCTACATGGACCATATGTGTCGGCAGACCGCAAAACACTGAAGCCATTACTCGGCCCGCTTTTGTCAAATGAAAAGCAGAAGCCGGGAACGGTGGCTGGGAATCCTTTCGGTTGCGAACGCATTGTGGCCTAGGCTTGTGACTGCAGAAGCGTGAGGGTTGGTGTTTTCCCGGCACACATGCCGACACATCGATGGCGGCGGGCTGCGGACGGATGATGCCTTGTTGTCCTCATGTTGACACAATGTGGTTTTGTCTGCTTGGAAAGCGAGGAAAGCTAGTCTCGCCGCCCGCCCAATCGGAGGTGTCGAAATTCACAAACGGGAGACGCCCCACCAGCCACATGTACATTTTGCACTCTAGTCTTCAAAACTGCCTTCTTCAGCCCTGTTGAGAATGAAACGCAAATCGTTACATTCGGGCTGCGCGATTATTCCAATAAATTTGATCGAATGTTCATTTTAAAAATCAACTTTTCAAATCAAGGAATAAAATGAAATTACTAAAAATTTAGTCTCAAGCTTTGAGCAGCAATGGCTATGAGTGTTCACCTTTTTACAGATAGTTTTACACAGGATATAATGTATTCCGCGCTGTAAGGCGCACCAAATTGCAAATCACACTCCCCAAAAAAGACTTTTGTCATATATTTTTCATTCATTAGGCGCACCGAGCTATAAGGCGCGTGAAATTGAGCCTACAGTGATATTGGGCTCTTTATAAACGATTATCTAATCAATTAACATTCGCAAAACATAGTTTGCACCAGGAATTGAACCCGAAATGCTGCAGTGAGGGTGCTGCCATTTTATCACTAGACTACCAGTGGTTGCAGACAAATTTAAAGGCATTATAGGTAATCTCATTATTACACTATTTGTACATTGCCAGAAACCCTGATTTGCATAGTGCATTCTAAAAAGTCTCTCCACTTCTTCACCTGTGCGTCAATAACCTCTCGGTTTAATATGTAGACATTAATAAATGAGCTTGCATAGTATTTTGTCAAAACACTTTCTGTTTTCTGTTTCTGTTTTTTTTTTTTTTTTTTTGCAATTTTACTGACACACAGGTCAAGATCGGAGAGACTGTTTAAACTATGTGAGTGCAATTATTTTTTAATTTTTGGGTGTGATAAAGAGAATATCTTTTTCATGCGTCATCCAATATCTCTGGTGGTCTAGTGGTAAAGTTTAGGTACCCTTACTGCCACAACCCGTGTTTAAATCCCATTGCATACAATGTATTCTAATTTGGGCCAGTGATGGTTGTCAATTGATCAATCAATGCTCAAATCTGAAAGTATACTACATTTTGTGGTGCACTGGGTTATAAGGCGCACTTTCAAATTCCTGGGCAATTTGGGGTTTTTAGTTCGTAAAAGACAGTAATTTTGAATCTTTCAATAAATTTGTCTTTCCTGGGTTTTTTTTAAAAATTACTTAAAATCTGACTGATAAAATCAAACTCCTTTTTAGAATTTTGACTGTACATGTTACAATTAATTATAATTGTACATGTAAATTATAATGTACCTCAATTTTTTCTTCTTTGTAGTTTTTTTTGACTGAAATCAATAATGTGACGTTTATTCAGTCAGATATGGCCGTAACTTCTACCTGAAAAAACTCCTTGGGCAATCATTTATCCAATTTAGTGAGACTTGCAGGTGGGCCAAAACTTCAGTCCAGGTGCTCATATGGAGACCCGCAGGCAGATGAATTGAGGAATTGACACTGTCAAATGGAGCGATGGGATCAAATGCCGGCTTGAGTAGGAGTGATGCTTCCCGGAGCGCTGTTTACATATTCCATCGAACGCCGTGTCAGAGATAAACCTGTGCTGATGCTTATCCCGTGTCCACAACCTCAAAAGCTCTCTGTCATGATGTAAACAAAACACCGGGGTGGAGCTTTCATGTCTAGAGTGGCGGCCGTGCGCCGAATGGCGCACTTGCTTTGGAGAGGAACAAAGCGTTAGGCCTATTCCTTTGTTGATCTGTAATTCGTGAATGGAAGACCGGTCAGGAATGGAAGACCGGTCAGGAATATATTCACTTTTTACTCACATTTGAAAATTGCATATGTAAATCACAGATATATTTGTAGCTTTCAAAAAAGTTCCTCTTTTAATGCTACTGGTGCATTTGGAAATTGGGCTTTGAAAGTCTTGAAAAAGTGCTCGAATTAGGACCATAGAAAAAGGTGTACAATAACATGTCGGTTTTCATTCATATGAGTTTGACTTAATAATCACTTAGCTAGCTTAATGCTTTTGATAAGTTTAAACTTAAGGAAACACTCAAAATAAGTGGATTTGAACTCGCAAGGAGGACAGGGAAAGAAACCTTCAGGTAAGAAAGTCCCACCCGTTCTAAAGACCCTCCCAAGAAGCTCCACCCTAAAGGGTGTGGGAATCACAGAACATCAACATGATCTACCAATAGCGACAATGATTTAATATTCGGGCAGCACGGCGGGGCAGTGGTTAGCGCGCGTGCGGCACAGTTCTGAAGTTGTGAGATAAAACCCCCTATGTGGAGTTTGCATGTTCTACCTGTGCTCGCGTGGGTTTCCTCCGGGCACTCCGGTTTCCTCCCACATTCCAAAAACATGCATGTTAGGTTAATTGGCCGGTCCAAATTGTCCCTAGGTATGACTGAGTGAGCAAATTGTTTGTCCCTGTGTCCCCTGCCCACTGCCCGAAGATAGCTGGGATGGGCTCCAGCACCCCCGCGACCCTACTGAGGATAAGCGGTACAGAAAATGGATGGATGGAATGATGGATTTAATATTCAAAACAAGAAACAACAGTGTGCAATAATAGTCGAAATAACAATCTGGCATCCTAGGAAATCTCCTTGTGTTGACATGCTATAAGACTTAGCATTGATTGTGGGTTTTTCACCGTTTGAGCAAAGGTGAGTTGAAAACTAATGTAACAATAAGGCTTAGTCCATTGGTTACTGTTTCACAATTTTTAACTAGATTTTACGAGTACAGACTCTTTACAAATTCAATTATTTCATACTGCTACATTTTAGGGCAAAACAAATTTACTGGTAAAAGTTCATCAACCTTAACATTCATGTTTCACACTTCCTTAAGCACCTGGGGTGTCATTGTGTCATGGGGAAGTACAGCCTGGCAGCACCCATTCATCTCCAGGCTATTTTTTGGGGTGGGGTTAGCTTCCCCACTGGTTTCCATGTTGCAGGAATAGCATTGTGATCGGACTCAGATACAGGAACTTCATCATCTGGTCACCGCTTTTGTTGACGTAAAGAGTCCCATCTCTTTTCAAATATACAACCTTTTACATTATACCAATTTGAATTTTTCTTCTTTTCTTTCTCAAATTCCAGTAAGAGAAAAGGATCCAGCAAACTTATACACAAAATAAGATATTAGAAAAAAAAGGATTTAATAAAGGGTAGTTCACAGAAAAACAATGTTTCCAAGAGCTTACAGCCGTCAAAATAATGAAAGCAATTGAAAAGCAGGCTTGACAACTTCACACCAGTTACAAATGTTCAGAAGAAAACTAGACAAATTGAGTCCTTTTTGAAGGTCTTCGCAAGTCACTGGTGGTTTTCCCCACTGTGACCTGAGGTGCTTTAATTCAACTGTTGTCACAGACAGGTACAGCACCTGTGCCACGCCGATGCCTTAGGTGAGGCTTCTATTGTGGATAAATGCAGATCTTGATCCAGACGCAACACTTCTACTTGGCTTGGCTTCTGTCAGCGGGTTAATTTAAGGAAATGAGTGCCCGCCTGTCAGGTTGGGCAGGTTGGCAGCCTCACATCCATCGTTTGCAGTCCTTTATTTATATGTTTATTTATTTAGCCGTGCTCAACGACTGCAATAAATCAGAAACTAATCCGGCAAGTGCTACCTTTTACGTTTGTCCCCCAGCTTTACGTCAACTAAAGTGAAGTCTCGTCTTGGTTCCTGTATAGGAAGCTAAGAAAGATTCTGATGCTTTTTACTTTTATTAAAATGTTTGCTTGGGTCTGTAACTGCCACCTATTAGATCGTACTTATATCTTAGAATGAAGCTGAGGCGTTCTCAAACCTTTGATAAAACAGCCGGGTTGTTATTTTTTTTAAACCTCGGAGCAAACCTTTGAATTCCAATCACCAGTAATAAAAACTAGCTGTTATAGTAAGAAATGATCTTCTAAAGAGAGATATCCATGCACCACACAAATAAAAATTGCTACCATGGTTAAGCTAATTTTAGATCAAGTCATTTATTTTTTTTCTAGTTTGACTGAGTGTGATCATATTTTCCTTAAGATTTGTCTTGAAAGTCCTCCAGCGCATCGTTGATCATTCGTCATTTTATTTATATATAGTCTTAAGAGATATCCAGGAAATGGTAGAAGGAAGACATCACACTTTGTATTCTGATACATCTCATTGGCCAAGAGACATAGGGGAAAAAAGGGAAAAAGTTAAATGTTGAAGTGTCCTTGAGCAAGACACTGAACCCCTAATGCCCCTCATATGCAGGAAGGTGCTGCTTTGCCTTGCCGATTCCGCCCTCGGTGTGTGACTGTGTGTGTGAATGGGTAAAGTGTGAAAGGTATTGTCAAAAATTCTGCAGTTTGGTCACTCTAAGTCTCAGTAGTTTTTAACCTTCCTTGTACTTTGTACACTACACAATACAATTATATTTAGCGGTTACATATTACAGAGTGTACCTTTATATATTACTGATATTCTAATTAAAATAACAACACACTTAATGAAGAAGCTGCCAGCTTTCTGGTTGTTGAATGGTAGCCAACAATGCGACAAATACAGTCAAGCCACCCTTCACTCGAACGCTTCTGTAGGGTTTATAATTTAGTGCAACATCTCTGATGCCTTTGCCTTTCCAGTGCATTTATATTTTCTCTCGCGATTGACAGCAGCTGGCATTAGTTTGTACGACATTGTCCTATCACCCCCTAGGTGTTGCGCCTAAGAGGGCAGGTGCATGCGACACCTTAACAGGGCACAATGAAATGTGTATTTGTGCAATTATGGACATTTATTATGGGCCATGCAAAAAATTATGGTAGCTTTTCCCAGTAGTAAATTGTAATGGGAAGCACTTTCTGCAACTGAAAATGAAAGCTACATTTTACCGTCAATTTTACCCACCACCTACATAGAGAGAGAATTGTCTCGTAAATATTTACACACACGTATTGTTCAGACACACAAATATATTCACGATTTACTCACATTTAAAAATTGCATATGTAAATTGCAGATATATTTGTAGCTTTCAAAAAAGTTCCTCTTTTAATGCAACTGGTGAATTTGGAAATTGGCTGAAAGTCCTAAAAAAGTGCTCGAATTAGGACCATAGAAAAAGGTGTACAAACCCAGGATATGGTCACGTTGAGTCTCTGTAGTTTGTCATCTAACTTTGCACTCTACCTAATATAGTTAAACCTAGTGGTTGCATATCACACATTGTCCCTTTAAACATTGTTCATATCTTAAGTAAAATAACGTCAAAGGGATCTACCTGAGCTCACACACGTTCTGATGACGCTGGCAGCTTTCTGATAGAATATAGCTCTCAATGCGACAAATACAGTCCAGACGGCCTTCTCTCGAACAGTTTCTTAGGGTTTATATTTTTTGTGCAACACAACAGATAATGTCACTTTTGTTTCGCCTTCTGCAGCCAACATTGCAGAAGGCGAACTGCTTGGAGGACCTGTCAGTTTACAAAGACCTTCGCTAGTGTCCTGGCTGAAAAACAGAATCTCGCTTCTTAGTTCCCCCTTATTTATAAGTCTGTTTTTTAAGTTATTTTTCTCATAGAAAATTAAGAAACTGATTCAGATTTTCTCATTTCAAATTCGAGATGCATCTTAAAATCGGAAATTTCCCCCACAACTAGGTGAGGATTACACGTAGTCCTCACTATTGTTGTGTTCAACACGGGATCTCCGGGGCCACCCATACACGTGCAAAACTGTACTTTTGAGGAATGTGGGACGGCCTTTATCCCTTTCGCCGGCCCGTTTGTATAAAAGCAGCTCCAATCTGTCAAAAAGCAGAGAAGGCGCTCTTTTACGAGCTGTTAACGGTCTGCTAATTCTTGAGGAAAGGCAAAGTGACCAGTTCGTTCAGCCGGCGTGTTTACTACGAGTTGCCCTTTAACCCTTTCTTCCACTGGGGCGAAGCCAGACGAACGCACTCCATTGTTTACGTTCCCTTCCGACGCGGCCATTTGAACTCCCGCTGGGTACACCGTGCTCAAAAGTCTCCATACTGGCCCCTTTGTGAATTGCTCATTGGAGAAGCAAGGCAGTGCTCCAGGTCATTGTATGCAAAGCACAATTTTTAAGATAAAAGCGGCCTCCATTCACAAACACTTAATGGTGCAATTGCTGTAGTTTCCTCATTGCTTCTATTCATGCTGTTCGCAGTATGCAAATGTTGTGAGGACGCGTCAACATTTAATTGTGTTTGTTACCTTTTACCTTTTCATGATTAATGTTTTCTTATTGAAACCCGAAACTGGGCATTCCACAGTATTGTATTTTTCAAGTGATTAACAGAGTGAATTAAGGTCATTGAAAATTATTTAACAGGATTCTCGGTAGCACACTGTATGAAACAAGTCTTTGAATCGCGTTTTACCTCACACTTTAAATTCTCTTTCATGGAGAGCTGTTGTTTTATTCTAAGCATGACTTTGTCTAACCACTATCATTAAATTCAGCATTAAACCCTTCAACGTTTAAACCACTGTACTATAAAGTCACTTCAAGGTTTTCCCTTCAATACACAAGTGCTAATTTTCAAAGGCATATCGCATGCTGTCCTTTATCTTCATTTACTCTTGGCAGCAAGAAGCAATTTTTGCTCCGTCAGCAATTTCAAGATCCTCTACAGCACGAGCGTCGTTGGCGATCAATATTGGCGGTGTTTGCAAAAACTGATGGCGACTGAACACTATCTACTGTTTTGGGAGAACTCAAGAACATATCTGTGTTAGAATCGGTAAACGTGGGCTGATCTTAATTATTCTGAAAAGATTTGATGTCACACTTTTAGTTTACCTACTGTATATATACAGACATGCTGTCAGGAGAGGCAGGACGGGCTATGCCACACCTGTCATCATGGAAAGATATGATTACAAATATGTGAACTGGTTATATGTATTCAGTGTTAAAGGTTAAGTCCACAGATTTTGGATTTTGTTTTTCAAAATGGTTCATACAAATACAATTTTAATGTAACATATTACTGTGCTGAGTGTACAGAGCAAGGTAGTATGCCTCATGGCATAGGCAATCATGAGATCAAGGACTCTGATTTGGTGCACACCTCAGCCAACAAGGTAACAGCAAGTAAAGCCATCCATTTTTTTTTCACAAAAGAAGATTACCAATGTATTGAGGATTTTATTTAAAAGGATCAGTGCATAGACTCCATTTAAAAGTTAAGAAAGGACAATTAAATATGTTTTTCTATGCTACAGTTGATATATTGTTTTCTTGGTCTGCCAATCAAATAATGAATAGCATTAAGGTTCATTTACAGGGGTACCTCTTTATACAAAAATCTTGCTCACTAAAATAGTTTACAAGCAGTCCTGTAGGCTACCAAACATCAGCTTTTCCAGTTTGCGCATGCAAATTACTACAGGCACACACAAAAACCGTTGTGCTTTAATTTTAATTTTAAGTGTACAGTAAGTGCTTACGTACCATTAACAGTCTATCCTCTCCCTTATTAATGATTGCAAATCTTCCTTATTAAGTGACAATAAACCTTACGAACACAACGCGGCACCTACTCAGAGCATAACAGACTACCGTCTAGAATACTTTAACAACATAGCAATCTACAATGACGATCTGGATTAGAACCGGAATGGGCAAGAAGAGAACAGTCTCTTTGATTTTTTTGTGCTGTATAAAAATGGTTATACAAGGTTACAAGTTGACAGGTATGAGATCTGTGTGACTCCTCCTTGCAATCCACATTACCCCCCCCTTCTTCCACAGCACACACTCAGGGCTTTCATAACTTGCATTTTATTTTGTTTATGTAAACTTATTATCCTGTTACTGTATGCATATGTGATTTTAGTGATCAGGAAGATGTGTTTTATAGCCATTTGGGGTTCACTTGTATGCTTTTGGGAGGACAGGAGCGGAACGATTAATTTTTAATTATTTCGTACAGGAAAAATGTGATCGTTACACAAGCAATTCGAGCGACGAGCACGATTCTGGCTTGTAAGCTTGTAAGAAGAGGTACCACTGTAATTGTAAAACAGATAAAATTGTAAAAGTGCCTCACCAGACACGGAACCACACTGCACAATACTGAGATGAAAACACCTATCTACCTGTACAGTATCTCCCTTCCTGAATATATATCATGTTTTATTTTTTGCAGGCTTTTTTGCTGTTATTTTGCGCATTTCAGTAGCTATCAGTGTCGGTGAACTTGGTTCTGACCTCTGACCTCTGCTTGTCCACATCCTCAAAAGCAGAAGCGTGCGTTCTTTGCGTGGCTCCTAAACTGTGCAGAGGATAAAACGAAGTGATTTAGTGACTCTGGTCACAATGCGGCCCGCTTCCTACCTTTGTGTGGGCCGAGGTTTTGGAAGGCGGGCGGGCCGCTTCGGGCCGGGAGGGGGCGGGTTGGGGGGCGGCTAGCGGATACGGGGCTCGGATTCTGGCAGGCTCGGAGGAGGGAAGGAAGCCGAGTGTCAAAGGCGAGAGCTCGCTGCTGCTGTTATCTGAGCAACAGACGCTCACCCAGAGAAGCAGACAAATAAACGCCGGCTGCTGCGGGGCGAACGGCTCGTGGTTTTTTTCGGATTTTTCGGGGGGAAACGCAGTGGAAGGCGGGGAAGGTGTTGCGTGCCGAGCGCCGATGCATGGTTTCTTTCTGCACAGGCCTCTCCTGTAACCTTCAGAAAAGCCCACGCAGGCCCCAAGTTCAACGAGTGCACGAGGCATATTTTCGCTGAGCATGCTTGCGCCGCCCCCTGCAGAACCCCCTCCTCCCCTCAAAGTAATTCTCCCTCCTTTCCATACATCCATTTTTTTTATATCCCCCCCTTCCTAAAGAGGACTCCCTGTAGGCCTCGCCTTTCACAGTGCCTGCAAAGGAAGTACAGTCGAAGTAAAAATAATTCCATATGCTGTCACATGATCTGTGTAATTTTCGCTCAACTGATTACACAAAAAAAGTCACCTTGTGTGCACAAGTCTGCACATTGTAAGATCGCTGCACTTGTTGCACTCCTGAACATTGCGCAGGAAGTGCAACAATGCCAGTTTGGACTCGTGGATCTCTTTCAGGTGTATCCATTTTTGTTGTTTGTTTCTAATTGAATTGTCTTTATTGTCATCGATATCGACATTGTGAATTATTGTGTGCGAGGAGATTGGACATGGCACTACAGGGTAGACATGTAGTAAAGACTTACAAGATAAAAAAGATAAAAATGATATCAGTAAAAAAGGCAGAAAAAAATATTTACTGCGTGGTGCTTAGAGACTGGCCCAAGTTGTGATAATACTGTAATATTCGTGAATGAGACAGGATAGCGCATCGTAACAGAAGTGCAATGAAAAGAAGAGCAATAACATTTAGCAGCAACCCTAAATAAGTCACAAGGTATATATTTTCACACTTTCCTGCCATAGAATATATTTTAACAGTTTCATTTAGAAGCAGCAGAAAAAGAAGAAGAAAAAGTCGCAAGAATTTTTTTCACAGTTGTGTGCGCTTGTCTAGGGTGGTGATAGCCCTGGGAAAGAAGACGTCTCTGAGCCTGTTTTTTCTTGTTTTGAGGAACCTGTAGCACCTACCAGGGGCAGAGTTGTGTTTCACTGTCAGTTTTTTTTTGTGACTTTTCTGGAACTAGTAGTGCAGATTGTGGAATACAGAGGGGTTCCAAAAATGTAAATCCTTTGAATATTAATACAGGTTAATACGGGTGCATGAAATCCTTGAAAATACTTAAATTTTAATGTTTTGTTTTCAATGTTTGAAAAATGTTGGGTGAACTGCTCGTAATGCTCAAAATTGAGCCACGTATATCGGCAGTCTGACTCGATAAACCGCACATTAAATGAAGATTAGTGCAAGGATTACGTATCAATTATGGTCATTTATTATGGGCCATTAAAAAACTTGAGGTAGCGTTTCGCAGTTGTAAATTGTAATGGGAAAAACTTCATGCAACTGAAAATGTAAGATACGTAGTACCGTCATTTTACCCAACACCTAAAAGGGGAAAGATTTGTCTCCAAAAATATTTACGCATGTATTGTTCATATCCACAACTAAATTCGCAATTTACTCTTAAGATCTCAAAAATCATGTATTGATAAATGCACACACAAGATTACATCTCATAATGTAAATGCCATATGTAAATTGCAGATATATTTGGGGATTTGCAAATAAACATGAGTAATCCGCTGGAGACTCTTACCGAAGGTAAACCGGATTACCGACCTGACATATACCGTGTCTGAGGCGGTGCTCATATTGAACTTTTGTGAAATTGCTCACTTAATCCACATGCTTTTAAAATTCTCATTCAGATTTAGAATAAGTCTTACGATCTTCAACATGAAGACTTTTTAATTTCATTTGCCATTATCATGTACTTTCTGTGATTTTACATCTCAGAGGATATCATTTTTTAACAGCCCTGTGTTTATCCCAAATTGCTAAAATTGCAAGAACTCAAAATCTGTCTACGCGAGATCTTACCCTAGGTACAGTTGTATAGTATTTTACAGTATTCAAGCAATGATTGACCATTTGACAAATTTTGGCGGTTTTGTTGCAAATTGTCTTTAAATATATCGTGTGGCTTTCTCAAAAAAATGTAAATATTTTTGTATTCATGGCTCTTTGGGTCAAAAAGGTTCCTAAACCCTGTCTTTTCTCTATTTACCACTATCTTGTGGACGTTATGGATTTACCTTCTGTTTCTGTCCTACCGAAACCATATATTTTTCCATTATCAAACATTTTTAATTCAGTTTTCATCTGCAAAGACCCTCATGTGGCTCCAGAAAAAGTTTAGCAGGTAGAAAGGTCAAAGTTTGTTGGCAATAGAAAGCATCTCCCGCTGTAGAATGTAGAATGGAGTACACAATGCATGATAAAAAACTGTGATGAGATACCGTCATAAGTAAACCACGATTCAACAGAGTATTGCTGTATCTTGATTCTTCTGGTGGTTTTCCGAGAGCTTGCTAATTGCGGTGCATAGGCTTTGTGAGAAGGTGTGCGGTTGCAGCTGGCAAATATTAAAAGTGTGAGTGTGCATTTCTGTTTTAATAGGTTTGTGTGTGTTAGTTTTTGTAATCGTGAGTTCACACGTGCCGTGTCCTTCAATGATTTTGGCGCACCGGGAACGGGCTGAGGAATGGGGGGCAAAAGGGGGTTTGATCTTGGCCCAGAAGAAGTGGGAAAAGCAGAAGGTGGGGGGCATGAGTTCTGAGCTTGAAAGTGAAAAAGCGCTGCATTGCTGGCGTCATCCGTGCAAATATTTTGCGAGATTATCGCCGCCGAGCCCCGTGGGAACGTACCAACGTCAACGTCCGGAGAAGCTTTGTCGTGACTTTCTGGAAAAGACCAAATCGTTTTGGAGAAATCCTTTCATCAAAATTGAACTCAATGATGAACGCAATTGTGACATCCAGCTTGATGCACACAGGGTTGGGAGGGTTACTTTTAAAAGGTAATCCGATACAATTCCTGTTGAAAAATGTAATTAGCAACATAATCCGAATACCTTAATATTGCAGTAATGTAACTTGAATACTTTCCATCACTTCTGGATTACTGCAATACCAAATAAGCTAATAATTATAAGACAAAATAAACACAATATGAGTACAATTACAGAATTATGTTTAAGATAAATGAATAATGTAACCTTGAAAAACATTTAAAGGTAACCAAGGTAAGATAGTTGCCTGCAGTCCAAAAACGGTGCTTAAATTCTAACCATGTTGTGTCGTTTATTAAGTAAAAATATAAATTTCTCTGTACTATGGCAGACAAAATATGCTTAGTTTTATTTTACAAAAGACAACATTAAGAACCCAATTTGGCTTTCTAAACTTCCAACAAACTCTGGGATGTCTTGTGTCCAAGTTCCAGTTTTACTTGTTTGAATTGGGGACGCCAAACCTCTTGACAATATTCAGAATTACTAGGCTTAGTAAAAAATTCTCACAATATAACAATACAGTGATCCAATTAACTGTAAAATACAAAAATACATTCTATCATATTTACTAAATGTCTTATCACAAGCAAACTGTGCTGTCCTCACAAAACTGCAGGTTCACTCCAATTCAACAAAATGAGTAGCACTGTATATTGAAGGAGAAAACGAAACAAGGAATGTATTATTATTAATTAGTCTGTGCATTACATATATGTAAATATAGTTTTGAATTCAAGTTTAATATGCAAATTGATCTCTATTTTAACTGAATGCACCTATAATTTGATTGTCTCCTTTTCATTAACTGTAAAAAAATTGTATCCTGAGTACATAACGCCGTTACATGTATTTTGTTACTCCCCAACTCTGATGCACATTATGATAGTACACTTTTAAAACATGCACGCTACTTACAAAATGTCAAAATTACATTTTTAAATGTATTGAGTATATGTCATACTCTCTTTCATTACATTAACATTGCATCAATATAACAAATAAAGACTGAACTAGGATGTCTGTGCGCCTTTAAAGCATCACCGGCGTTGAGACGCGAAACATTTTTGGGTGGCATTTCCCCTTGGCAGGATCATTGACACCTGAGAAAAACCCAAAGAGTAAGACTGAGTCCAGATGGAGACTAAAATCCTGAATAAGGGGTACATCACTTAAATATGTAATTGTCTTCATATTCGAGGAAAAAAACAAAAGAACACTAGTGATTAGAAGTTGAAACGCAGCTTTTCAGTCATCTTCTTGCTCTTATTTGATATATATATATATATATATATATATATATATATATATATATATATATATATATATATATATATATATATATATATATAAACTATGAGCATCTGTGTGCAAAAATATAATGACTGGGGAAATCTGCGGGAAGGGCTCGGCGCGCCTCCAAAGTCACTGCTGGCACCCTCACGACCAAGACAAAAAGAACAAGCCGCATTGTACTCAAAGCCACAGTGTTTAAAAGGTAGGAAAAGGGTATATATATATTTATTTACATATAATCCCAAACGAAAACAATATGACCCCCCACCTTCTTTGCTCGGGCGTGATAAAGACAGTATAGCGTCAAAAAAGAAAAACGTCCTCATTTGTGTAATTTAAATCTGGCTATATTTCTCAACGCTCGCTTAAATAAATCGGATATGTTTAAAGGGACACTGTGCATTATTTGACCAAAAGATGTCACTGTATTGTTTAGTGGAACCGAACAATATTTTTAGGGGAGCCGCATCCCGTCTGCGTCTGCTTACTGTGAGAAAGCGAGAACGTCACATCTGTGCTGGAAACAATGAGCGCCTCAATGGCAGCGCTCTACAAACAATTAGCTTTGTGGCGGTGTAATTGACTGGCAGGGGCTGGCTGGCATTTACATTGGCCCGCTGTTGCCACCCTGCCATTCAGTTGGCAGGCGAGGAGGGGGGCCGGGGTGGTGGCACAAAGACTGAATCCATACAAACGCCGGGAGCTTGGCCACGTCTGGGAGACACTGGCTTTCTTCTCATGGTGGCAAAGCTCCAAGAGGGAGGAAGCAGAGAAGTGACCAGACTTTGGATTGAATTAAGCATGCGTGCATTCTCATTCATTGCGGCGGTGGGAAGGGGTGCAAGAAAGGCGGGGGCAAAAAAAGGGGGCGTGCGACCGAGGGGCGGGCGGCCGGGGGGCAGGCGAGGTGCATGGTAGACGGGCGGGTGACCAATGGCATTCAGCGGTCACGTCCCTCCTCCTTCCTCGCCAGGAGCAGTCTAGGAACGAGCCGCCATAGGGTAATGAGGTGACACTCAGCGTCTGGAGGCTAGCCAAAACAGTCCATTAACTCCTAGCCGCTAGTTAAGAGGAGAAGGAGGAGCGAGGAAGCGCACAACGGTCAAGGGTCTCAAGGCTTTCAGACTGCCGGCTCCTCCTACTTTTGCACTTTTGGAAGCAGCGGCAAAAAAAGAGATACAGTACACCCTTTTAAGTTTAAACTTCAGTAGACACTCAAAGGAAGGAGAGAAGACATTAATGAATTTCGATTGATGGATTGACATTTTTATTTTTTTCCCACTGTTTATCAAATACATGGTTACAATGAATTCAAAATCGACAACTTTAATAAACAGTTGATGAAACAAAACACATTTTTTTACAGGAAAAAGCTGAAGCTTATCTTGGTCCTGTCCACTTGACAGTTTCAATCAGTAAATTTCAACTGGTTTGACTTGCAAACCACCATTTTACCCTAATGAGAAGCTGTGACCCAAATCCAGAAAAAAAACTTCTCAAATTTATTGAATAAAAGGATTGTGCAGCTTTTAGTAGAATATGTTCAACTTTTTTTCAATTAAAATCCTTACATTGCAAATAAGTGACCCCCTTAATAATGCCATGACTAAAATAAGTTCGTATACAAAAAATTTAAAAAATATTGTACCTAAACTACAACGATTACATAATTAAATACATAATAAAGATCAATATACTGGTAAAAAAAAAAGCTAGGAATATAACAGCTTTAAACCATTAACTCATAGGAATTTTGCATTAGTTGCAGGGTCTATTTGGAAGCTCACTCGAAAATTTTGATTCACTGATGTAATATTTGATTATAATTGGATTATGAGGGGTTTTATTCTCAATATTGTTTTTTCATTTACGGCAATTGAATCTCTTGTAGTATTTATCAACTGTGCTTTTATAAAACCAACAAAAAACAACAACCATTAAATTAAATTAATTAACTTGTGAAACTGATGCAGACTGTAAAGTGATACAAAAATTGCATACAAGCACTACTTAGCACTACTTAGTCTTTCTGCTTTTTATTTTTCATTTTTTATGAAATATGGCACCTTCACGATTAGATTTCATATCTGTTGTAGACGGGAGATCAAAACGTGGTCGGGGTCAAAAAACAGGTCGTAGCAGGAGACAAACGGGGAGATTAGGAACGGACGAGTGGAAAACAGGTGCCACAACGGGACTGACGGGAGTCAGAGTAAAAAATGCTTGCCTTGCGAAAACAGAGGTTCGCTGACGGACTGACAACAGGCGAGTGAAAGGACTGAGCTTAAACCAATCAGGTAACCAGCAGCAGCTGGTGCCAAACGAGCGGGCACAGGTGAGTGTAATGAGTAATCATGACAATTATTTTTAATTGTAATTGTAAACAGCACGTCTATGACTTTTTTTTTTAACTCGAAGAACGTCACGGAGGGTATCCTCAATGTACTTTGGTTGATTAATGATAGTCACCAAATGCATCTACAGTGGGTGTTTTGCAAGTGGCACCTGGATTTGGCAATATCCTGCATTGTTTGATAGTAATTTTTCTCTTGTGCTTCTCTAAGCATTGTCTTGCGGGCCATGTAAAATGACGGAGCGGGCCACATTTGGCTTGCGGTGCTATGAGTTTGACACATGCGCCTTATACAGTACAAGGGTTGAGACGTAGAGGTAAAAAAAGGGTGGGGGTCCCAAGTCTTTCAGGATGTCAGGGTGGGGGACATTACTGCAGTTTTGTAGTTGTGAATGAGGCGGCGAGGCCGGGTGGGGAGGATTTTTGCTTTAGACGAGGGGGCGTCTCGCACACGAGTGTTCGCTGTGGGCGATTCTGCATTCCTAGAGGGACGTCCGTCGGGACAAGGCGGACGGACGAAAAGAAAAGCCCCCCCAGTTGGGCAGACAGACCTTTGACAGAGCAGCTCTGTGAGCCATGGCTTTCATGTGGCCCCCTCCCCGTCCACTCGGATAATTATGAGACAAATGCGACGGACCCCCGCTGCTTGAGTGGCAACGGGCATTCGAGGCCGGGAACACAGAGAGGGTTCAAAACCAGGGGACTAAAAATTTGGGGATGGGAGGGTGCTTACTTTTGCTATGTTTAGGGGGTGTGGGAAATTCCCTGAAACCTGGGCATTTGACTGCGGCATGAACAGGATTTGCTACATCAGCCACCAGGAGGCACTCATGCAAAAATAACTTCTACTCTAATAGAATTAAATGTAAAATCAGATGTTTCTTTGTTGATACAACATAATGAACATTCTGTACGAGATTAGACATGGCACGTCAGGATAAACAGGTAATAAAGACATATAAAGATAGAATAGGGACATTGTGCATTATATAGCACCTCCTGGTGGTAAAACAAAACCTTCATTTAATAAAACCAATATGGATTTGAATAAAAAGCAAAAATACTGTACATAACCAAACGTATATCTCGAAAGGTTGTGTGCCATTCGGGCAGGTTTTTGGGTGGCATTTCCCTTTTTTAGCGTACCTGATTGCTCGTGAAGATGTTCTGGCCGGGGAGAGTATCATGTCTTTCTGGGAAAGCTTCTGAGTAGGCAAAACAAAAAACAAGTTTTGGGGGGCAGTTTATACATCTAGGCTAACCTACCTGACTGCCTGTAACAGATGGTGTTTATATCCAATGTCGTTCTGGACCTGGGTGAGTGGAATGTCTTTTGGGGCAAAGATGCTAAATCAACAAAACCAAAGGTGTTGAGTCAGCTTTATTTTGGCATTTTTCACATCCAGGGCAACCTACGTGATACATATGAAAGACGGTTTTCATATCTAAACTCCTTCCCCCTTTTATAGTTGGACAGATACATTGTATTCTTCCTTGTGCTTTGTAGCACTTGTTTTCAGTTGCACTTCATGATACAGCGACGTCAGTGTCCATTTAATCAAAAATGAAATATTTGTAAACTAGACTGCAACAATTTTTTTATACAAAATTAGATCGAATACAGGGCAGCACGGCGGTGCAATAGCACATGTGCGGCACAGTTCTAAGGTCATGAGATCGAACCTCCTGTGTAGAGTTTGCATGTTCTCCCCGTGCTTGCGTGGGTTTCCTCCCACATTCCAAAAACATGCATGCCAAGTTAATTGGCCGGTCCAAATCGTCCCTAGGAGTGAATGAGCGAGTGAGTTGTCCCTCTCTTTGTGCCCTGCGACTGGCTGGCAACCAGTTGAGGGTGTCCCCTGCACACTGCCCGAAGATAGCTGGGATGGGCTCCAG
This sequence comes from Urocampus carinirostris, assembly GCF_059441175.1. Lineage (NCBI taxonomy): Eukaryota > Metazoa > Chordata > Actinopteri > Syngnathiformes > Syngnathidae > Urocampus > Urocampus carinirostris. The sequence goes on along the minus strand of NC_142359.1, from coordinate 15,343,240 downwards.
CAACCCCCGCGACCCTACTGAGGATAAGCGGTGCAGATAATGGATGGATGGATAAATCGAATACAATTATTCATATTATTCGCCGAGGGGTCTTTGGACCAATACTTGTTTGTTCTGGTTTGAGTGGGGGATGAGTCGGTACTTGGATGTCGATGGGAGCCAGGGGGCGGGCACACTTGCTTTGGGGGTTGGGTGGCATCAGCAGTTGGCAGGCCTGGCACACAATGGCTGGCACAGAGGGTCGCCCGGCCCAGCTCCTTTTGTTTGTTTTTTTATTTGTTTTTACCTCGTTGGGGGTTGCGTCTCCTCCCGACAAAGGCTTAGCTTTGTTGCGATCGCACAGAAAGAAAAGAGACGTTTTTAAAAATGTGTTTCTTTGACACAACACGAATCGTCCTCTTGGAGAACGGTTTAAGCTGGGTAAGAAGTACTCAGCTTGAGTGTGTGACGTTTTCTCTTCTTCCCCTGATATTGTTTTGCCTTTTCTATAAAGTCTAGCGCAGGGGTTTCCAACCTTTTGGAAGCTGAGAGCTGCCGTATTTATTCCCCTATGATGAAAACTCTTCTATATGATGCCCTCCTAATTTTAGAATAGAAATTTGTATACAATTGTAAAAGGAATGCAATAGCAATAGGAATCCAATCCAAGTTGCAGCAGTGGGGGGGGGGGATTTTTAAGGGTTATTTTTCTATCTTCTTTATTCATTATAGTGAGGGGGGTTTGGGGTTTTTAAGGGTTATTGATCTATCTTCGTTATTCATTATCCATTATCCGTTATCGGTCAGTTCATAATACGCTACAAAGCCTAGGAGCCGGGACACTTACTCTCAGCCAAAAGGCCAAGCTAAGGTCCTAGCCCTAAAGCCTTGCTGCGATCATTGCGAGTGCACCGTTCCCGGAGGTACTGCAATACCGGGCCGATGCGTGGAGTGGACAGAGCAAGCTCTTATTCCATCTCCGGATTGCAAAAATCAAAGATCAACACATGCCATTAGAGTCTGAAATGATCCCTAAGAGTAACAGCACCAATGTATTCGTTCGCGCGCAGCCACGAGGACTACCGAATTTTACTTACTGGGTCACCAGTGGTATGAATAATATACGAAAAGGCAGTCGATTTAATCTTATTATCACACTATTTTTAGTCACGGTACCAGAGACAAATGTTAATTTCATTGTGTGTTTTGGATGTTATAAAGACAATAAACTTATGATTTCTCATTTTATACCTTAAACCAAATAAGAGTTTTCTTTTAGTATAATTTATGTTAAAAATTGCATATTGTCCTGTTCATTGTTCATTAAATTGCTTGACTTTGTTTAAATTAATTTTGAATCTGGTGTTTCCTCTATTAATTTTACCACTCATTTCACCTTGGGCTAGTCCAGTAGCTATGCTCCCCTCTGCCTAATACCATAGGTGCAACCATTTTGAGATCTAGACAGGAATGGTTATATAATCATCAAAATTTAAGTTTAAAAATGTAAAGGAATGCCATACAGAAGAGCAATGTCAAGATCCTAAATTCACTATTAGGGAGCAGGTTGACTGACACCGAGACTGATGAGGAGCTTATAGACTTCTTCTAAGACTATGGATCTATCAAGACTATGGACCATTCCAGACAAGACATTCTGGAATATGAGTATGGCAAGGCTGTCAAATCACTTTCTGACTTAGTGCCATACAGACTCTTATCAAAAGCAAAAGCTAACATTGTCTTTCTATTCTTTTCTACTGTTCTAGTCTAAGTACTGTAAGTAACAAATACATTGTCTTTTTAGATGTGAAATGCTCTACAAATTAAGCCGTCTCTGGCACCTACTAAAGTGATAATGCAGATCATTTCATAAAATGCCCTCTACAGTGCGATCTACATCACTGGTCTCAGTGTTGGGACATTGGTTTGAATCCCGTTACAACTTAAGGTTTGCAGTAAAATCTCATGTATGTAAGATAAGCCCCCAAAGTTCTTTCTTCAAGTAAAAAAAATATGCTTTATACAGGGCTCGTACAGGTGCTTGAAATCCTCCAAAATGCTTGACTTTTAATGTTGTGTTTTCAAGGTTTTAAAAAGGTTTGAATTTTGGGTGGTTGTAAATGCTTGAGATTGTTGCCATGTTTCCCGGCAGTCTGACTTGATGGACCACGAATAAATTAAGAAAAATAAATCGAGTCTGCTTGAAATTGACGTCAACAGGCCTGCTTTGCTTTTCCATTGCATTTCTTCCTTCCTAGTGATTAACGGTAACTGGCATTAATCTGTATTTTGTTGTCATGTGAGACGTCATCGCCCCCCGTTTATCGATCCAAAGGCGACAGATAAAGAGACCAAGATGCCAAGTACTGGAGAAATTGGTTTTGAAAGTGCTTAAATGGGCATGGATTTGGCCTTAAAAAGCTGTACAAATCTTGGTTATACACAAAGAGATATGGTACTTATATATGCATTTCTTAAATAACATGTTCTTACTATGTCGTTACTATGTTGTTACTATGTCATTACTTTGTTGTAATTATGAGAGGTTAAATAGGCTCAGTCAACCACAAAAAATTGTGGCAGTCAGAAATAATATTTTCTAGAAAATGATATATTTTTAGAACCAGGCTTGCCAGGTGGTCCAGGAGGGTACTGCAGGCACCACATTGGAGACCCCTAGTCCAGCAGGGCCACGCAGAATATTTTGCACGCAAAAGCCGTATTGTTGCAAAATTAGGCAGCGGCGTAATTAGCCGGATTCTTCTATCGCTTCTGTTAGGGAGTTGGCCCTCCTCCTCCTCTTTCTCGTCTTGGTCCTGGCTCCCGAAAGGCGTCTTGGCTCGGCATCCGGGCCCCTGGCCCCTGGCGATGGTGCTCCGCGTGTGCGCACAACCCGCTCAGCATAAAATGGCTGCCAGGCAGCTTTCTCCCGACAAGTCGGCTGCAGCATGAATGTGCGCGTGCTGATTTTTTTCCGGCTTTCTTTTTCTTTAAAGCTTAAAATCATACTGTAGGTCATTGGCCCCCAAAATATTTCTATATATAAAAAACAGAACAACCCAAAAAGTTTTCTAACCTTTAGAGCACATTTCTTTAAAAAAAAAAAAAACTTTCCCAATACACTAAATAAAAGTACAGTGATTCTGTGTCAAATCCCACACTATATGGTTTTTGTTTTTAGGAATAAACCCTCTCTCACCCAAAATGTGATAAAGTATTAAGAAAATGTGTTTGAAAAGAGTGTCAACATCTTCATAGCAAGAAAAGGAATTTTAGAGTAGAAAAGAGTGTTAGTACATTCAAAAATACACATTGGAAATTTAATAAAGTATCAAGAAACTGTTTTTGAAAAAGTTTCGAATTTCTCATTGCAAGAATAGAGATTTTAAAGTATAAAAAGAGGGTTAATAGTTCCCCCCCAAAAGAAACGCAGAATATTTTCCCCAAAACTAAAACAAAAATGTATTCTATAACCTTTTTTGGAAAACCTTGAAAAATATATCACAAGAAACGTAAATATTTTCAAACGGACCGAAGATTATTTCGAGAAACAGATTTTTTTTCCTCCCTCCGAAAAAAAAGAGCGAATGTGTTTTCAAAAATTTTAAAAAGGTTTCTCTTAAAAATATTTCCAAAATCAAAACTTTTATTTTTAATGAATTCCGAAAAAATTGAAACAGGTTTTCTCGAGAACCTCAAGAACAGAGAAAATGTATTTAAAAAAAAATAAAAAAAATTTCAAAACAATAACTTTATTTCCAAGAATATTAAAACTTGTTTTCCAAAAACACAGTTTATTCTCAAAAAACGGATTTAAAGAGTGTTAATACATTCAAAAAACACATAAAAAATTTAATGAAGTATCTAGAAACTGTTTCAACAGTTTCATAGCAAGAAAATAGATATTAAAGTATAAAAAGAGGGTTTATATTCCCCCCCAAAATAAAAACAGACAAAATGTTTTCCAAAAATACTAAAAAGAAAAACAGTTTTTCTAAATAAACAAAAAAAGTGGTAATACATTCAAAAAAACACATACAAATTTTAATGAAGTATCAAGAAACCATTTCAACAGCTTCATGGCAAGAAAAGAGATATTAAAGTATAAAAAGAGGGTTTATATTCCCCCCAAAAATAAAAACAGACAAAATGTTTTCCAAAAAAACTAAAAAAAAAACAGTTTTTCTAAATAAACAAAAAAAAGTGTTAATACATTAAAAAAACACATACAAATTTTAATGAAGTATCAAGAAACCATTTCAACAGCTTCATGGCAAGAAAAGAGATATTAAAGTATAAAAAGAGGGTTTATATTTCCCCCCCAAAATAAAAACAGACAAAATGTTTTCCAAAAAACTAAAAAAAAAAACTAAATAAACAATAAATATTATCTTTTGAATTATTTCCAAAAATATTAAAACGAGTTTTCGAGAGAACCCCAAGAACAGAGAAAATTTTTAATTTAAATAAAAAAAAAAAAAAAACGATGTTCGAAAATACAAACAAAAAAATATTTCAAAACAATAACTTTATTACCAAGAATATTTAAACTTGTTTTCAAAAAACAGATTTTATTCTCAAAAAACAGATTTCACCCAATTCAATAAACATACCATAGAAAGTAGTAAAAAATACAGACGAGTATTTGAATTTTTCAACAGAACTCAATACGCTTCTGCAGAATAGTGCTCAGTGTGTGTGTTTACCAAGAGCTTGTAAAAATGCAAACTTGTGACACGCTTGGGCGTGGAGGAAGCGCGCAAGTGCAAGGAAAAGCTTCTTGCCCAGCCAGATTTGTGTTGCCATTAGCCCTAATTGCCCTCATCATGACTGCGCTATGATAAGCGTCCCACTGGACAAGAAGGTGTAAGAACTCCCATCCAAATTACCCGCGAGCTTCTTTTTTTTTCCTCTTCTTCTTTTTCTCGGCAAGCAACAGGAGATAATGGCATTCATACTGTATTTTCACTTCTTTGGCGTTTGCTTATTTAAACAAGTGGCAAGAGCCAAGGTTGCCAAGAAATGTTGTTTCTGGAACAGGGCCGCAAGTGTGTGTCGTGTGCACGTGGTGCGTTCGTGTGTGTGTGTGCAGCGATCAAGCCCTGCCAAGCTCTCAGGGCAAAGCCCAACCCTCTGGACCGCAACTGTTTATTTACAGGTTAGCCGACTGTTTATTTGGAGACTATCGGATTGGCCGGGGCTTGTGCGCGGGACGCGTTCTCCACACGCTTCCCCCTCGCTTGTGTTTGAGCTTGCTTCTGTTTGAAATGAAAGAGAAGAAAGGGCCAAAGATTGTGGTGATGTCAGCTCCCTGTCGCCATAAACTCAGTTGCAAAACCGGACCAAGTTTCCGAACTCTCTTCCTTTCCTTTGTGAAAATGCCACGCCATGCTGCTATCTGCTCAAACAAACCACAAAAGCGAAGAACTTGTAAAAATAATGCAAAATACTGTGGTACCTGTTCATACGAGATTAGTTTGTTCCTGGATTGTGCTTATAGCTCACATTACTCACGTAACAAGCAAATGTTCTGTACAAACTCATCAAATTGAATCGTCTTGTTCCCGACCCCCCAAAAGCATCGAAGTGAACAATAAAAAGCCATAAAACTGTCACGACCAGAACGGAATCAGGGCCCAAATGCGTAGCATTAACCAGAAGTTTATTGATAGAAAAAGGAAGGGCAGCGCCCGCGATCCGGTGCTCGCTGGACGCAGGAAGCAAGCCGCTCCCACAATCGGATCATGATCCAAATACAGAAGTGAATCTTCCGAAGCGGGAGATGGCGGTGTCAAGGACGGAAAAAAACAGGTCGATAGCCGGGACAGGAGAGCAAAAAACGTGGTCGGGATCAAAAACGGGTTGTGGAACGGGAGAGCAAACGTGGTCGGGGTCAAAAACAGGTCATAGCCGGAGAAAACGGGCAGATCTGGAATGGACGGGTGGAAAATGGGTGCAAAAAGCGGGACCGATTGGAGTCGGGGTCATAATGCTTGCCTTGTAGAAACAGAGGTTCGCTGACGGACTGACAACAGGAGAATGGAAGGACTGGGCTTAAAAAAGGACAGGGAACCAATCAGGTAGCCCGCAGCGGCTGGCGCCAAATGAGCAGGAACAGGTGATCCAAATCAGTCATCATGACAAAAACACATCTTCCTGATCACTACAAGCACATTTAATAGTAATTAAACATAAAAATACAGTAATAAGTAAATAAGTGCTTATAACGTTTATTATCGATTAATAAGAAGGATTTGCAATCATGTATAAGAGGAGCAATTGATAGGTATGAGATCGAGGGACTGTTGATGATATGTAAGCACTTACTGTACACTTAAAATTAAAGTAACTGTAATTTTAATCAAATGTACACAGAAAATAATGGCAGCGCACTTTTTGTTGTTGGAGCTTGCATGTGCAAACGGAACGAGCTGATACCGGTGGTAAGCAGTCACGAGCTGTCTCTAACGGTCTCTAGTGGTAGCCTCTGGAACTGCTCGTGAACTGGATTTTCCTTCGTAAAACGAGGTTTATTTTTGTTGTATATTTTTAAGGTGCTGGTTTAAAAAGATACCACTCTATTGCCATGTAAAAAAGGGAAGTCTCTAATGTGCCTTAGTAAATGAACAGATCTTGTTTGCCACCTGTTTTTACAAGCATTAAAACAAACCAAACAATCGAAATTCTAGAGATAAAACAAACATGTTACAATACAAGAAAGTGCCTTCTGCTCGATGTTATGCTAAAAAGCCAAGTTACCTTCCTTAATTAGCCAAGTCATTTGCCTATTTATACAAACAATTCAATTTTTAACTAAGTTGAAATGATGATTAAAAACAAAAAGAAATAATGAAATAGATTTTAATAATTAAAAGAATATATTTTTTCTTTGTGTAGCAGTGAAATGTCAAAGTGTAATTAGCTTTATATCAGCCAAAACAGACAAAAAAAGTGAATAACCCGTTTAAGAGTGGAGCAAAATATAGTCACATAAACAAAAGTGAAAGGTCTCTAATCTTCTGTGCTTTGTGAAATAAGGAGAGAAGACATCAACTAATTTTAAATGTGCATGGAGAACAGGAGACAATCAATGTATCTAGTGTTTTTTTTTTAAAGAATATACTTTGACAACGTGGAGCAGTCTGCGGCTAGGTCTTAAGGAACATGAAAAGGCGACTACTCGTAGGTACTACATTTACACAGAAATTAGGCATGTCAAGTAACAATATAAAATGTAATCAACAGAGGCATCAATTATTAAAAGGAGATCTGAAATTTGATTTCAAGGGAATAATCTGTTACCACGAGCAATGTTTTCTCAGTGCATCTAAGTAACCCTGTAAAAGTTCAAAGAGAAACGGAAACAAAATTCACCAAAACTCGTCTAGATCGGATTTTCATCTTTTGTGTTTTACAGTCAAAGAAAAAAAAAAAGAGAGTTTCGGTTTCCCAATTCCAAGTAATGTCGTGATTAGGATTATTCATAACCATTGCTCATGATCGCAGGTTCTGTCTGTTGTCTTTTCTAGAGTGCGTGTTCTGCCTGTAGTGAGCAATAACGAAATACTCGCTATGATGTTTATGATGTCTTTTATTTATTTGTAACGCTTTCAAAGGGGGTTACATTTGTATCTTAACTTTTCAAAATTGAATTGAAATGTCTTTATTCTCATTGGTATCAATGTTTTAAAACATTGTAGGCAATGAGATAGGAACTGGCAGTAAACCTGAGATAAAAATCTCAGAGAAAAAAAAAGACTAACAGGATATAAGGCAAAAAATTTTTTACAACGTTGTGCTTAGAGACTGGCCTAAGTTGTAATGACAATATTCCTGTATAAGAAAGAATAGTGCAAACTAATAATATTTCAATGAAAAGAAATGCAATAACATTTAGCAGCAACAAAAAACAAAGCATTTCTGCATTTATATAGCGCTTTTCAAGTCAAGACTTCCCAAAGCGCTTTACAGTGTGCTTCACATTTCCCAATAGCGGCCGTGCAGCCATGTAAGGCGCTAACCTGCTTATTGGGGGTATTAGGGGTTCAGTCTCTTACCCAAGGACACTTTGACATGTAACACGGAGGAGCCGGGATTCAAATCTCTTGATCCCAAGACAAGTGCTCTACCTCCTGAGCCACTGCCGCCCCATATATTTTCAGTTTCGTGCAATAGTATATATTCTTACGATTTCACTTAGCAGTAGCAAATAAAACCCCATATGTTTTCACAGTTTTGTACGCTCGTTTAGGGTGGTGATGGCCCGGGGTAAAAAGCGATCTCTGGGCATGGTTGTCCTTGTAGCACCTACCACAAGGCAATAGGTCAAAGAGGCGGTGGCCAAAAGAGTCGACTTTTGCTAGTTGTCGAATTCAAAGGATGGGCCTGGACCGGACTAGGTACCTAAATGGGTTGCCCGGTCCTACCAAAGGTGGAACAGATGGAAGCTGGGCCACCTGTGAAGGAACGGAAGCCGAAGAGGTGAAAGGTGGAAATGTAAGCCGTGAGAGGCGGCGTTTCCGGGCTTGGCAGATGCGCCATATGTTTGCGTCCCACCTTGAGTCGTCCAGGTGGCGCCGCCCGGTGCCGCAGTGGGGCTTCCTGCTGGAAGATGCTGCCTGGGATCTCTAATTGCCGCCACCATCTGCTCTCTTTTTTGTTTTTTCCACGCGGCCGCCCCGCCCATCCTGCGCCAAAAAAAAGCCTCCGCGGGCCAATCGGCTTCAACCACCGACAAATGACAAAAGCCGTTTCAGACAATAACAAATCCAAGCGTTGTTGTTTTAAGGGGGAAATGATTTTGACATGCAAATTGTTTGGAGCGTTTCCATTGCAGTTTTTGGAAAATATTCATTATAGAATAACAAACAGATGAATTCGAGGTCAAATTGTTATTTGTATTTTGACAATTATGACAATAATGTACATCACATTTGTCACACTCTTGGCCCGCCACATCCAAGAACCTTACAAAGGTGACAGTCCAAGGTACGGAAAGGGGACAAGGGTTCGGTACACAAGGAAAAAAACAAAGCTGTGGCAAGAGCTTAGGACGTGACATAATAGGCAACAAACTAGCACCAAGCCAAGGAAATAGAGTGTTTAAATAGTGAAGAGGAAGAGGTGTGATTGGAGTGTAATCTGGACATTTGAAACTAGGTGTGGAGTGAAAATAAGAGTGACCAAATAAAGTAAGGACAAGCGGTTGGGAGACAGAGCAAACAAACCTGAGTACAGGACTTTATATATTGGGTATATATTACCCACAATCCGCGTGTTCAGCGCCACTGCACGGGAGTGCTTTTGAAATCAATGCTAGTAAAATTAATTAATAAATGATCACCAAAATGTTCAATTTTCCTCATTTTTATATATAATTTTATATAGTTTATTATTTTTATATATATTTTTCCAATATTTTACTAACTTCCTTTTTTTTACCTATTTTATTTGGAGTTTTCAAAGTTTTTATAGTTGTATTGAACAGCAGTTTTTTTGTTGCCATGGTATTATTAATAGTTGATGCTGTGCCTAAGTTTAGAAAAAAGAGATTTCTATTTGGGATTATTATAATTTCGTTTATTTAAAATTTTCAAAGTAAAGATCTGTAATTCACACTAATACACCTTATTGGGAAATTTGATCCAACACTTAAAAACCAAACCTAGTCAGCTAACGGAGTATTTGAGGTTAACAACAAAAGCTGTGTGGAAAGAATTCCACGTATGTCGCCTTGAATTTTCTCACTTCCAAATTTCCTCAGTCAATTTGTGGAACAATGTCGCCCGACTGCAAACATTCTTAACTGTTTATGAATTTTCGGATGGTGGAAAAGTAATAAAAAAAGAAATAAAACTCAGGCAGCCTCGAACGATTCCAGTCGTGTGCAGTAATAACAATTTAGCCTTGTGTGTAATCAAACTATTGTTTGGCTGTCCTCAAGCACTGCCACTTACCCCCCCCCGTCCCGTCTCGTTTCTGTGTGCTTGCAGACTCCCAGCAGTCAGGAAGTCCCAGTAACAATGAGCCGGGCAAGAACCCTCTCCCAGGTATGTCGAGTACCAGTCATCCTTCCTCTACTCCACTGGGCCATTGTTCCCTCACTATTAATTCACTGCACACGCACACACACGCATTCTCCCATTTACTGACTTTAAAAATGTGCTTGACAAGCGTGTGCAGGGAGGAAAAAAAACGCAATAAAATTAAAAAGCAGCAACTGTAGTCAAAGAGACGCATCTGTTGTCAAGGTAATTGCGACTTAAAATCGTTGCTGAGGGCGAGTTTTTCAAATGACACGGCCTGCACGGGGATAAAATTTGATTGGTGATAAGAAATGAATGAAAAAGGCGGCACTGTGGACGAGCGGCCGGCGCATTTGACTCGTGACGTTTTTGGCCGACGGTCCAAGTCAAACTGGGACGGCCTCCAACTGGCTTTCCACTGGAATCTGTGCAAGCAAGCCCTGCAGAAAATGGATTGCTGTCCTCGGCCGAGAAATGTCAGTATCGACCCGCTGCAACCCAACGTTTCTGCTGAATCACAATGTACAGGGTGTAAAGAGCTTAGAGAAACGTACAGAAGTCCCTCTTCTTACGAGCCTAACCCGTATCTAGATTGTGTTCTTTGCTCAAATTTTCCAATATGAAATCATTAAAAACGAATTGGTCCGCTCCCCTACTCTCAAAAGCATACAATTGAATCCCAAATAGCTATAAAACATGTTTTCCTGATCACTACAAACACATTCAAATGGTAATTAAACATGACAAATAAAGATATGATATAAATAAGATAATGTTAATTAGATAAAATATGAGATTATTATGAGCACAGTAACGAATGTGTGCATGAATAATAATAATAATAATTAATATTAATAATTTCCTTTGTATTGTCATTCTTTGTAAGAACGAAATGTCGATACACCTGACCCGTTGTAGCGAGCCGATGCAGCCGCAGCCAACAGAGGGCGCCGCCATTTTACCAATGTTATAAGTCTTAGGTATGACTCGGCCGAGGCGCGAACCAGCGACCTCCCAGTCTCAAGAAGGGGGAGTGGTTGAAACACGGAGATCGCATGCCTGTCAACTTATACGTTTTCCCCACATTTCATACATTTCTTTTTATTATTTCCAATTGTGTACTCACTATAACCATTTTTATACAGGAATTTAAAAAAAAAGACTGATCTTATCTCGCCCAATTCAGCTCTAATCCGGATCATTGTGAATTGCAAATATTACGAATGGAATTCTACATAGTCTGCTTTGCTGTGAGTAGATTCCGCGTTGTGTTTCTAAGGTTTGGTATCGTTTAATAGAGAGGTTCTGTTATCATTAATCAGGGGAATAGTTGGCTGAGTTTGACAGTTAGAAGATCGAGAGACTGTTGATGATTTGTAGGCACTTACTGTACATTTGAAATTAAAGTTACTGAAACTGAAAATGAACATGCACACAATTATTTTTATGCCTGTAGTATTTTGCATGCGCAAACTAGATGATCTGATGCATTTTTATAAGGACTCCTCAGCGACAATTATTGACTGATGAATCATTGCACTATGAATCATTTTCTATTTATTCGGTAACTCTTACTGTAGTTCTAATTCCATGCACCTCATAGTCCAGTGAGCCTTATATATGGAAAATATATGACAAAAGACCATTTTTGAGGGGTCCGCCTTATAATCCGGTGCGCCTCATTGTGCGGAAAATATGGTACTACAATAAAATTGGCGGCCGAATGGTAATATTTAAATTCTACTCATTTAAATCCAAGCAGAAAAAGCAATTATATACTATGACAAGTATGACAAGCATAATTAGCTACTTCCAGAGTAGGTTGTGCCAAAGTCCACATGCCACCCGGCCTGCCACTCTGGGTGAGGAGAGCGTCGAGGGCTGGGGGGCTTACCAGCCGTGTTGAGGCTACCGGCGGGTGCCAAGTTCTTCAGACTATCTGCCTGGCACCCCGTCAAAGCCAAGCCACACTTGGTTTGGATTGATTCGCTGCCGACGCTAACATACCTAGCTAGCTTGCCTTCCAGGACCGATTGCCAGACTCGAAAACAAGTGCACTGTTGCCAGGCTTGTGTGTTTAGTAAGCAAACTCATTTGGATTCTTCAGTTATGTCAACCTGCGATCGCCATTTCTCAGGCATGAGAATCTCTCAACTTAGCGTTTTCAAGTCGAAAAGGGTGACCTATGTGAATTGTGTAGATCCAAGGAGAAAATGTTTTAAGGGGAGCAGGGGGAGAATTAACCAGATGTTTGAGGCGTGCAACTGTTAGAAGGGAGGATCAATGTCCCTGGAAGATACAGCAATGGCTGAATCAAACCAAATTTTGGTGTTTCTAGCCCATCAGAGTGTAAATAGTCAACTGCATCTTATTCCTCTTCATATTTAAATTAGATTGTAAAAAAAAAGATGGATAGATGGAAGCTAATTCTTAAGATCGATCATCAAATCGCCAACAGACCTTATTAATTCATTTGGTGATGTATTTTTAATACTTTGTCATGTGGATCCAAATGACAATGTTACTAGAGCAACCAGACTGTTGCACTGAGTCAGCCCGGAGTGGCCCAGGGGGGTATTGCAGAAATTGTAATAAAAAAATCCAGACATGCTGGTAAAGCACAGGTTGAACTAGTCTGGCTGGCACATTTTAGCTTAATCAGTTGTATGTTTGCCAATTCAAATTTTAGTTAAAGATATTTTTTTATTTTGGTTTTATTTCATTAATCCTTTATAAAGAAGAACCCCTCTCTCTTTGACGAGTGAACTGAGTAATGGGAATTGGACCTGTACATACTCTATTACAATATTCCCCTGTCAAAAACTCCATTGAAACAATCTGTGCATGTTTTTGCATCACTCTTACAGAATATCATATATGCACATACCCATCAAAGCTCTGATGACTATTTGACAAGCATTCCTAATTGCAATAGCAATAAAACACATGGCTATATAACTACTGTTGCAATTATACAATCAACAGAGTTTAATGAAATGACAATACAGAATAGCCGGCATGTAGAATTTTAATGCAGGATAGGTAAAATGTTACAACATATCAAAAAAGTCTATGGAAATGCTATAAAACGCATTAATTTATCACATGCGAGACAGTAGAGGTTCCAGATGTATCTCTGGGGATAATCTTAGCTCTAGTTAGCCTAGTCAGGACCAGGTTACCTGTAGAGAATATATCATTGTAGTAACTGAGCCAAGCTAAATTTAACCTTTGTTCATGCAAGCGACTTGAGGCTATATTCAGTCAATATAATAAACGTATCAGTATTTTTTTGGCTATTACAGTTATACAATACAATCAACCATAACATATGTCCTCTACACCCTTCTCATCTTTTAGTTACCGACCCATTTTCATGCCTGATTTCTACTCTGACTAACAAAATGACTTGTGCTTGTGTCGCCAGTCTATTTGGAGGACAGCTTCATCAAATCAGGAGTGTTCACTGTTGCGGAACTGGTTCGAGTGTCCCGAAGTAAGTATGCCTAAGTAGTCGTCGTTTTCTTCTTCTATGGCTTTCAATTTCAAATAGTTATTCCAACCGAATGCTGGGGAAATTATGGAGTCATCAAATGGTCAGGTGGAGTCGTTGTTCACTTAATGATTGTGGTCCAATAAGCTTTTGAGGGAACCTTTAAGTAAAATGTAGCTTGCGATGAAAATAGTTTGAAGGCAGACAAGAGCATGATATAAATTCCACATGACGTTGTATGCAAACGCAATAGGGAAATATGCAGGGTTGGGGGGTAACGGAATACAAGTAACGTAAACGGGATACCAAAAGAATGTATTGTAATTGTTACAGGTACAGAAATAAAACGTATGTTTTTCATACATATATATCCATCCATCCATCCATTATCTGCACTGCTAATCCTAATTAGGGTCGCGGGTCATACATATATACAGTATAATATACATATAATGCGGCGGATGACAAATTATGTTAGAATTTTCATCACTGACACGAGAGAGACAGAGAGAGATTAGGTTTACACACGACGTGTGTGAGGCAGCTCGGCGGCAAAATTGCTCGCTAGTGATGCGTTCAGGGACATGTTGTAAATTTTATTGTTTTTTTTCTTTTTTTTTCAGTTAATTGTTGTGTAATATCCACTATTTGATCACTGTAAAAGAGTTTGCCATTTAGAAAGTCAACAACTAGTGTGTTGAAAACAATATCGGGTTCTTAATGTCCTCTTAATTTAAACAAAAACAGAAGATATCTTGTCTGCCATGTGAAACTGAAAATTTTATTTTTTTCTTAATAAACATTGTTAAAATTTAAGCATTTTTTGTAGGACTAAAAGCAACTACTTGACCTTGGTTTCCTCCCATTCTTTTTCAAGGTTACATTGTTCACTTATGTTAATCACAATTTAGTAATATTTTTTCCATTTTTTGATCTTTTATTAGAATATTGGGTATGGAGTGATCCCAAAGTAATAAAAAGTAATCCAGTTATATTACTTCAATATTATAGTGTTTGGATTATGTTACTGATTACATTTTTCAACGGGTAACTAGTAACTGTATCGGATTACATTTTTAAAGTAACCCCCTCTACCCTGGAAATACGTTTCAATAATAATCAATGCAGGTAGTTACTCTTTCAATTTGAAGTACTCAGCACTTTAAAACAGCCATTGTTGTGTACCAAGTGCTGTACAATTGAAATGAAATAAATTCGCAGATTGCTAGGAGCTATTTTTTAGCTAATAATAAGCTAGCCGCTAGCATTGGACACACTAATTTTGTAATTATCTGGCAGGGTTTGCGAGCCATATATGGCTCTTTTCATGAGTACATCTGGCTTGGAGATAAAATGGAACACATGCAAATGTTTACTGTGTTGATACATTTAAAGCTGATTGTAGCATAGCTAAGTAAAATTTTATATGGAAGCTCATTAAACAATCCATGTTCACTGTTGAGACTTTTTATGTAGAAAACCCACAGAAATTAATTGTAAACACCCAAAAACACTAGCAATATGATATGGTGAGCAGAAGAATGGGCAAAGCTATACACACTGCGTGCACTGCTTACCCTTTGCCGTCTTCAGTGAAGGTAAACACGTTAGTATCCTCAATTGCAGTATTTTGTGACATATTTACAAAACAACTTTGCTCGCACCTTATTTTGAAACAATTTTTGGACAAATATGAAGCTCAACACTCTTAAGTGACTGTGGGAGGGAGACTAATTTTAAATGGTATATTCATATTTATATGGAATACTGGTATTAATAATATCACACAGTGAAATAAAACTTACAGAAGAATTAGCTTTTGTCTGGGGAGCGGGTTTGGTGCTTTTGTCTCACAATATATAGTGTGAGTTTCTCAAAATGTTTTAGAAATATTTTTACTTTTACGGTTCTCTGGGTCTAAAAGGTTCCCGACCCCTAAACCATTATAAATAGGATTTACTCACATTTTTGGAGTGCCATTCTATTGATTGTTTTGGTGCGAATAATAATAATAATAATAATTATAATTATTGTTATTATTTTTATTATTATAATAACAACAGCACCTTTCAGGCCAGTTAAGGGTTCTGTACACAGAAAATAAAACAGTGATGTCAATAAAAACAAAAGTAAAAACAAAACATAAAAACAAATTACAGTAAAAAGGGGGTGAACCATGTGAAGCAGTCTATAATGTGGCAATCATTGCTTTATTTTAGGATAACATTTCCGGCAAATTTGCTTAAAGGGACAGTGTTTATTATTTGAACACCAGATACCTGTTAGGGTCTTGTAAGCCTCCTTCCACCAGGGGGCCCCAACCGGTTTTGGAACTGGGCACAGGTATGTCCAATCTTCACACACCCAACCCTAATTATCCAAGCCTTTATTTTTGACTGTTTGGACAGCAATCTTGGTCAGGTCATTGTTTCATTTCATTCCACCACCACGACAGATTTGTTTGTTTATGGCTTTATTTGTTACTTTGTTCCCAGCGTTTTTGAATTTCCAGTTTTGGTATTTGTTTCTGATTTGATCAGGCTTTGTTTTGATGCTTTCTATCTCCCATTGTTATTAAATGCAATCCTTCTTTTTGAGCACCTCTGCCTCCAGTTCCTGCTTCCCCCTCATGGTTCCATCCTTTAAAAACCATAACAATCTCACTTCTGTAGTATAACTAAAAACGAGTGCTACTAAGTACATTAAAGATTAGAAACTACGGAGACTCTGCACTATTTTTATTCTTTTTTTTTTTGGGCCCAACCTTTCATGAGTTGTTCTTTGTGCATACTCGTAACAGTAGCAGTAAGATGAAAATTGTGGCAGCTCCTTTAGGCAGGGCTCGTGTTATGTAAAATGAATGCAAGTCTATCGACTTCTTACGTTGTGGATTGCATTCCTTTTTTGCTGAATTTCGCAAGATTACATTATTTTGTTAGCCAGTCTATCGTAACAGTTTATTTATCAAAGGGACACTGTGTATTATTTAACCACTAGATGTCATGGTATTGTGTATGGAAACCCAAAATAAGTGGTTCAAAGCACAAGGTAGAATCGAACTACAGAGACTTAAAGTGACCAAACCGCACCAATTTTTTTTTCCCCAACTTTTCGCAAAGTTTTTTTTGTGTCCATCCACAGCAGCAAGATAGCAGACAATTATGTCAGCTCCCTCTAAATGAGGCTCACGATTTGTAAAATTTAATGTAATAGTGTAAAATAAACACAAACTTCTCAACTTACAAGTATAAAAAAGATGTACGTTTATAAGATACTTCGCGTATTTTTGCTTAATATTCAAATCAATACTGTGTTTTGTTATTGTTTAATGAAGTTGTCTTACATTAGGAGGCACAAAATAGTTTAAAATGAGCTAATGTGTGAGGCAAGGTTGCCTAAAAAGAACTCAAAACCGGGTTGCCTTAATTTTTTTGTGTTGTTAGCAGTGCGCCAGGATCAGCTACAGTGAACTGACACTATTATACCTGGCTCCTGAATCTAATCCATGAAAAGTTACTCAAATACTTTAGTTCCATGCTTTAAGAACTTAAAACGCGTGTCGGTCAGAGACAGCATGAATATGCAAACTTCATGTAAGTGGAGGAAATTCTTGAGCGTTCAGGAATGTCATTCTTGGATTAGTCAAAAAGCCGGATGTGAGTTCTCTGAAATGACGTTTCTGTCGTTGGAGATTCAGGCATTGCAGTCCATCCGGTCAGGCTAGTCTGCAAAAGCGGGAAAGGCGCACGTATCTGTATCAACATGTCTATGAGACGCCATTTGAGAAGTAAGACATACTTGCTCTCTCATATAACATACTCTCACACATGCTGGACTGTGCATGTCGTACAGACACAGGCACAAACACTACTATACTCAAAAACACTACCATACTCTCCCACACATACTATTAAAGTCTCAATCACACATTACTATGATCTCTCCCAAATACTCACACACACACTGCTTTGCTTTCACACACATTTCTATACTCACACACATACTACTATACTCCCCCACACAAACTACTATAAACTCAAATATACCATTATACTCTTTCCAACACACACTACTACTCTTCCTCACATGTCATTACAATTACTATTGCTATGGTGTTTTTTTACACTTAGTGCAATGTTTAGTATCTTTTTACTTTGGGTACTTTTGGTAACCAAGGCGATGCACACTGATTTGTGTGTATATGTTGTACAGTTCGACGTCAAACTGGAGTTGCTCCCAGTATAGAAGTATGAGTGAGAGAGTATAGCCATATATATATAAGGGAATAGTTGTATGCGTGTGTCAGCAAAATAGAGTGTGTTTGTGTGCATAGTTATATGTGCATAATAGTATATTAGTGAGGGGGGTGAGAGTATAGTAATATGAGTGAGAGCGAATAGTAGTGTGTGTATGAGAGTATAGTGGTATGTATGAGAGAATATAGTACTGTGTGTATGAGCGTATAGTGATATGTTTGAGAGAGTGTATGAGAGAGTAAAGTAGTGTGTGTGTGAGTGAGCATAGTTGTGTGTGTATGATAATATAGTATTATGCGTGAGAGAGTATTGTAGTGTCTATGAGAGAATAATGGGAGAGTATAGTAGTCTTTGACCATGGGTATGACCGTGTCCGCATGAGAGTATAGTTGTGCTTGAGTATGGTGTCAAACAGCCATTCATACGGATCAGTGTGCATCGCCTTGGTTACCAAAAGTACCCAATGTGAAACAGCACTGAGCACTGGACGTTGAGGTGATCATTACACGTGGTGTGAAAAACCCCTATAGTAATAACAATTTTAATGGCGTGTGAGAAATAATTGTAGTGTGTGTAAGAGAGTATAATAGTTTGTGTGAGAGTCTATAGTAGTGTGTGGTGGAATATAGTAGTGTGTTTGTGAGACTAATAGTAGTTGTGTAGGGGAATATAAGACTGTGTTTGTGAGAGTATAATAGAATGTGTGAGAGTTTATAGTAGTGTGTATGAAAGTATAAAATTACATGTGAGAGAACATAATAATATGAACGAGTGAGTATAGTCGTGTTTGTGCATGGGTATAACTGTGTCTGTATGAGAGTATAGTGTGAAAGTATGATATGCGAGAGCAATTTTTATCTACTTCTGAAACGGCCTCCCAAACACGATCGCACTCAACGTATGCTCGCTGCACCGGGAATCCCGGGCCTCCTTCAGACCAAACTATATTTACCTGCTCTCGCTCGCTCTTGCTCTCTCCTTCCCTCCCCATTTTTTTTTCTTTCGTCAGCTCAACTTTGTTACTGTACCGATGGAACAACGTGTACCGACGAGCGAAAGAGGCTGTTTCTGCGCAAAAAAAGCAATGCAACAATTAACAAAACCAAGTGAAAGTTTAAGCTCACAGCCTGGTTTTGTTGTTTCGCCTTGCCTTTCATTCTTGGCTCTGTCCTAAAATCTGAAAAAAAAGGGTCACTGAACTGGTGAGAATTTCTCCCTCGCTCCCTGGTGAGAAATGTATGCAGTCGCTTGTCCATCATCGAAGTGCTGAGACATTCTTCGAGGTTTTAGTTTTCCCCCTCTTCTTGGAAGAAGCTGTAAACTTTTGTATTCACCTCCATGTTAAAGAGTACCAACTGGTGCGAATAAGTGAAACATTAGGTTGTGCTAACAGGGCGCATGTTCCTCAAAAATTTGCTTTTTATAAAAATGTGATAACAATAACATGCTTTTATTGGACAGCATTTTTTTTCCAAGTTCAAAAAATGTTTGTTGTTGAATTATTTGAGGATTTAAAAAAAGGTCTGATGAAAATATTTCAACGTTAATCAATTACACAAGTTTATCATCAAAGGAATAAATATGCAATGATTTTTTTAATGTACTGTACCGTTCAAAAGTTTAGGGTCGCTTTGAAATGTCCATTCTTCGATGAAAGCAAAGTTTGAAGGATATATATTTTTTCAAATATTTTCTGGCTTGCAATCATTTGAACCTAAGTCTAGAAATGATTATTTTTTTGCCCATTATAAAGGCTTAATTCAGTGCTAAACATTTTGTAAAAGCTTGGTGAAGCTGTCGAAAGGCACACTGACACTGGAGCAGAGATGACATTTTTTTAGAATTTGCATCAAATAATATTGCAGTATATTGCCCCATGCAACTAAATTAAATTTGGTTTGCTAATGGAAATAGTTATTGATGATAAATGTAATAAAAGTACATTTCTTATTCTTTAGTCCCTCTTAGTTGAGGTGAGAAGCTCAGTCATCCGGGAGGGACTCAATGCAGAGCCACTGCTCCTCCGCATTGAGAGGGGCCAGTTGAGATGGCTCAGGCATCTTGGACGTCTCCCTCGGTAGGTGTTGCAGGCATGTCCCACCCGGTAGGAGATCCCGGGGACGACCCAGGACATGCTGGATAGACTATGTCTTTAGGCTGGCCTGGGAACGCCTCGCAATCCCGTCGGATGATCTGGAAGAAGTAGCTGGGGATAGGGAGGTCTGGGCTTCCCTGTTAAGGCTGCTGCCACCCCCAACCCAATTCCGGATAAGCGGAAGATAATGGATGGATGGAAAAAATACACCAACTATCACATAAATGTTCTTTTTTTAAATACTCATTGGTTAAGAAATGTGTATTTATTTTACATAAAATGAGGCTCACCTAGAGGGAGATGACATGATTGTCCACCATCGTGCTGCCAAGGGTACCCCAAAAAATAAAAATAAAATGTCGGCAAAAAAAAAAAGAGAAGAAAAATGGTGAGTTAGTCCTGAATTTCAGCCCTTGAAGGGCCTAAAATGTCAAACATTTGGGTCAGGGCGGGCTTCTCTCTTGCTGACTTTTTAAAAATCGAATCTTTTTTTATAAAAACATACTAAAACAATGTGTGGAAACTAAACTAAAAAAACACATTAATTAAAAAAAGAAAATAACTATTTCTTCCCGAAACCTTTTAAAAACTATCTGCCCCTCTTTCTTAAAATGTCACCCTAGATTCTTAAAGACGTACTGCTGCTGTGGTTTTTGGCCCAATTCTCAACCTGTATAAATGGCGGACGGTGTTCACATTTTCCCATCAACTCTTCCCGAAATCGGGCAACGATAGAAATTTTCGATTAATGTAACCTCTGCAAACACAGAAATATAAAAGCTATAAGTGTTTATAGTCTCGTTTAACCTAGAATGCGCTACAAAAGACAGGCTTTAATTTGTTATCATAAAACACCTCTCCACCTCCCGGGTTCTCTCATATATAAATAAAATATGAAATTCCTGCAAATCAAGTTAATTGGTTGAGCTTGGCCTGGTTTGGCCTGGTTTGGGTTTTAGTACTCGCGGGGCTGGGTCAAGTTGGGCTTTAATTTTTTGGGCCCGGTCTAATGCTGCATTTCAGAAAAGTGGGAATTTGGATTTCTCTCACTTGGATGTTACCAGAACCAACCTCAAAGCGTTCCGAGCGATTATAAACAGCAAAAGTTGGTCTTTATTTTGCTCATTGAAAGACATATGGACCTCCAGCAAACTTGGCTTCTCGCAAGCGCTCAAATTGTGGAGGAAAAACAGTAGCTGAGGTCAATATAATCGTGAAAACCATATTTTACCATTCATCGTGTTTGTCCATCACTATTTTGCAGAGTGACGTTAGATTGAAGTACTTGATTAAGTCGCCTTACATATTTTTTCCCTGATTTTGCAACTAGGACCTCCCACCTCAAGTGTCATTTTATTGATATCCTGGAGGTTGGAGAACTCCCACCTCCCACTTTCCTGGAATGCAGCATTACTTCTGGTCTTCCGTAGTTTGTGTTCCTCCTTGTGTTTTGCAACACTCGTTTCCAGTTCCACCTCGCAGTGCAGCGACATCTAGGGATCAAATATTACAGTGCCCCTTTAACTACGACTGGGTAGACATTTTCAGTCTTAAATAACGCCACACATGTTAGAAAAACTTAGAATACGGCAAGCGTGCCAGGCTCTTAGTGGGTTGGCAGGGCAACGGCAGTGGGTGAGGGACGGTGGCAGTGGCGAACCTCAGACCACAACAGGCTGGGCCTCACACGCTGTATCGGGTTAGTTCTGGATCCGAGCCTGAGCCGGCGCAGGGCAGGGACACGGACCATTTCGCCTTCCTCCTGGCTCGTTCTTCACCTTCACCGCAGCCCTGGCAAAAGCTGGTACGCTGTAAATCACGTAGCAGGGGGAAGCTAAGAAGCAAGCGCAGCTAATAATAACAAGGAGCGTATCTGCTGCAGGAAAGACCAAGCCACGCGTGCCCGTAATGCAGTAATTTGTGCGAAGCGTTGACTTTTTAATCAGAGGGCTCAGCAGAAACGCCGTCCTGGTCAAACAGGAGCGTTTCATTTGCTGTGCTGGGCCTCTGAAGTCTCCATAATGACCACTCGTGCAATTCCGCAATTAATTGCGTGTCTCTTGTTGCAAGGAAAGACAATCTGCCGCTCGCTGGCTTTCCGGCTCACCGCCTGCGTTTTTTTGTGCCTCCACAGTGCCCATCACCCACGGCGCGGCAGTCAACTTCTCCATGGCGGATATGTCTGGACAACCTTACTACCATGACCTCAACTCCAGCGTAGGGATGCATCGCTCGCTGTCCTCCCCTCCTGGCAGGTCAGTGACCTGCGGCAGTGGTTGCCAACCACTGGGCCGCACACCAGTACCGGGCCGTGGGTCGTTTCTTACCTGGCCGCACAAAAAGAAAAAAAACGAGCCTTATAATTTGCTTTTCTTGTTTCTGTTCTTCGGCCTTTCCTTGGTCAATAGCGTCATGGCCTAGGGAAATTCAATATGTACAGAACAACTTCAAAGCATTTCTTGGGATGTTTTATACATACATACGAAGCTGATATACCAAATGGTTCAAATACAGCTTCGGTTTTACGTTTTAAGCGTCCCAGGGGACCTGCAACGGGTTAACCATATGTATTCTTTCTGTACAAGCATTTTTTTTCATCCCATTAAAAAACTAGAACTTTGGGTACGCGTAATACAAAAGGTTTTACGGTACCGTATCTGAGCGATGATTGATCAGGTGACTCTGCCTGTGGGATACGACAAACATTGAAATCGCAATAAAACATTTATCATCGGTTGATATTGAAAACGATTGCGAAAATTATGACTTCTTTTGCCGAGGATGCGCTAACCAGTCATCGCCCCTCAAGACAGACTGTATCGAACAGAAACAAAAATAAGTAAACGACATTATTCTTTCATTATGCTTCTTGAATCTTCCCTCACTTGCAGTGGAATCCATCCATCCATCCATCATCTGCACCGCTTATCCTCAGTAGGGTCGCGGGGGTGCTGGAGCCCATCCCAGCAATCATCGGGCAGTGGGCAGGGGACACCCTGAACTGGTTGCCAGCCAATCGCAGGGCACACAGGGACAGACAACTCGCTTGCTCATTCACACCTAGGGACAATTTGGACCGGCCAATCAATCTGAAATGCATGTCTTTGGAATGTGGGAGGAAACTGGAGTGCCCGAAGGAAACCCACGCAAGCACGGGGAGAACATACAAACTCCGCACAGGAAGTCCGGTAGCTAGATTTGAACCCACACAGGAGGTTCCCAAGACCTTAGAACTGTGCCGCACACGCGCCAACCACTGCGCCACCATGCTGCCCTTTCGTTTTTTCGTTTTCGTTTGCCCTTACACGGCATTTCACAAACATGAGGAACGTGAATGCATTTTCAAAAGGGGAGCTGGTGGCAGGGATTCACAGATTTCGTCATGCTCACTCATTGAAATTTTGTTTCATAGGGCCAGGTTCTTGAACATCTGCTAGCATTCGTTTTGGGTCTGAATTCCCTTTCCTTCAGCGTATTATAGCAAAAAATACTCATATAATGAAATAGGGTTGTTGTGTTGCCCGTCTTGGTGGGCAAAGTTTGCTGTGCAAGTCGCCGCTCTGTTTTTTATCTGACTCTAAGTAGCCAAAATACCTCCAGACAACTAAAGATAGGGGCCTCTTCTGTCTACAACTCATGCTTTGAGTGGGTATGCTGGCTGTTATCTTTCGTCTATTAATCTCCATTTTGACGTTTGATGTTGTAGTCCTGCTTTTACTTTGTTAGCCACTATTCCGTGAAATGATTGGTCCTCGTCACCTTCTTCGTTTTCTGAATGTTGATCTGGAACTTGCGTTTTCATTGCATTAGCGCCCCCATTTTCTCCGGTGTTTGGGTGGTGTAATTACAGTTTAAATTATCGACCTTGATTGAATAGTTATAATTATTTATAGTGGTAAAAATGGTATGACGATAATTATCATTATAACTTTATTGCCCAGGCCTACTGCTGACCAAAATTTTCTCAGCATTGGATGCAACCAGAATCATCCTGGATCACTGCATTGAGAGCATTGAATTCGAACCACTAGACCAGTTTTTCTCAACTGTTAGGTCGCAACACAAAAGTGTGTCACCGACCTGTTTTTAGTGGGTCGCAGGCATAAAATTTCCCCAAAAACATAAATAACCAAAGCCAATTAGACTCTTTAACAGTTTACTGCGATAATGCCCTGCAAATGCGAGTTGACACAGAATCATTTCACACCACAGAAAAAGACTGGTAAAATGTGTCTACTCAGATACTGTAATCTTTATCACAACTTAAAGTATTGAATAGTTATAATTATTTATAGTGGTAAAAATGGTATGACGATAATTATCATTATAACTTTATTGCCCAGGCCTACTGCTGACCAAAATTTTCTCAGCATTGGATGCAACCAGAATCATCCTGGATCACTGCATTGAGAGCATTGAATTCGAACCACTAGACCAGTTTTTCTCAACTGTTAGGTCGCAACACAAAAGTGTGTCACCGACCTGTTTTTAGTGGGTCGCAGGCATAAAATTTCCCCAAAAACATAAATAACCAAAGCCAATTAGACTCTTTAACAGTTTACTGCGATAATGCCCTGCAAATGCGAGTTGACACAGAATCATTTCACACCACAGAAAAAGACTGGTAAAATGTGTCTACTCAGATACTGTAATCTTTATCACAACTTAATGGTTAAAATCCACCCAATAGCATGACGTACCCCTCCATAGGAACAGTGTGAATCTCGTTCATCCATTCGTGCACATTACTAATTAGATGACAAGGCATTTGTCTACCAGAAGGAGTCATAGTTACTCACCCTGTTCACCTGAGCTTTATTGAAATTCTTCACTTTGACATTCAGAGCGCTTGGCAAAAATTTGATGCTATGTTTTAATTACTCAGTCGGACTACTATGGTCCGCACCAGTTCTAAGCCAGCTGCACAGGCCCTTGAGGTGAACTGCCCGAGGTGGGGAGATCAGCGGAAAGGTCGCACGTCCGAAGTCCCGGCCAATACCGTTGCTACCGTCCACCTCGCAAAAATAAAAAATAAAAAATAGAACAAGCCCCATTGTATATAGGAGCGGTGTTTAAAATGTAGTGGCTTGTAGGGCGGAATCTATGCTATAAACTTTCCATTAATTCCAATTCTTGCTTTGCTAATGTGAATAGTGACTGTGTTCTACAGCAAAAGGCCCAAAACGGTCAACATGGACGAGAACATGGACACCAGCCCAACTGGACCCGACTTCTACTCGTCGCCCAGTTCACCGGCCAGCAGTCGGGCAAACTGGCACGACCGAGATGGAGGTGAGCTTTTGCATCTCTTTTCTGTATTTTCTGCACTATAACACGCACCGGATCATAAGGTGAAGATAGATTATAAGAGTTAGGGTTGGAAAAAAATTACATTAAAATGACGTATTTAATAGAACATATATTAACATTATAATATCTGGTTTTACCAATAAAAATCATTCATTCATTCATAAACGGTTACTGTGCTGTCCTCACTCTGAGGTATCCCCTTTTTTGCCAGCTAGGCAGCTAGTGAACTACATCCCGAATAACCAGACTTCTCTTCTTTAGTTGCCATGTATACAGACAATGGCCCTAACCATTACAGTTAAAAGGTCGGCGTAAAACTAAAAACAATTCCAAAAAAAGTCATTTTAGCTTGCTAATCCATACAGATACATTTTAAGCTAAGCTAAGGCATCTTAAAACAATTCGAACAAGGGTACGTAATTTCTTTCAAAACATTACCTTAAACAAAAATAGTAAGTAATAATAAGTAATAATAAGTAATCACAATATGCTATTGACCAAAGCAACAACAGAATTTTTTTAAAGAGCATTCAAAAGTTGGCGTCTTAACTGTTGTTACGGTTCTTTTTAGCGACAAACAATTAACATGTTAACCAAAGGAGGTCACTACAAGGCCACTCTATGTGTTTCTCAAAGGCAGAACAGTTACTGTATACGTTATCATTTAATTGTAACTATGTATTTCCAATTTTAGCCACCATATTTTCAGTCTGTAAGGCGCACTAAATTAGAAGCATTTACAATGTTTAAATTGAGCTGAAATAAAGTATCCTCTCTACTCTAACATATCTGCTTCACGGTTCACCGATCCCTTAACCACCTGGGTTGGTGGGCCACCACTTCCTCTGGTGTGTTTTGGGCACATCATGGTGGCGCCCATCCCACCCCAGGCTGTTTTTTGGGGTAGCGGTTTTGCTGCCCCACAGGAAACAGGTACTAACAGTACTGCTTTCAGGTATTACCAGTGATCTGACCAAGATACAGCACCTTCATCATCTGGTCGTTGCTTTCATATTTTAGTTAAAAATTATATTTTAGAGTTGACTTTTGTGACATATTAGAGGCTTTTCTCCCTGTGTTTTGTAAATCGCATTGAATCCACTCCAGATTAAAATGGAAAATGGTTATCATAATATTAAATCAGTCAACCAATAATAGTGATTTCAATAAATGCGGGCTTTACTGTAACATCCAAATAACAATTAGCTCCAGTGGCAACGGTTTTTACGGTTAAAATTAAAAATTTGCAATATTAGTGTAATATTTTATTGTTTTAAAAGCTGAAAATCAGACTCCTTTTTATTGAAATGTGATATTTTAGTCTTTTGTCTTGAAATATTTTTTAGAAATATGCATATCTGGTACCATGATTACAAATAGAGTGATAATGAGATGATGACCTCATCAAGGTTCCCACGGATCCTTAAAAAGTCTTCAAAGACATTGCACGAGATTGGAAGCTGCATATTCAGATTTCTGGGTGTGCTCTGGAATTCCGGTATTCGTTATTTATTTCCATTTTATATGGAGCGGGTTAATGCAAGTACTGTGAGTCAGCGCCTCTCTTTTTTTCTTTCGGGCTGCAAAGCGCGACCTCTCTCCCAAGTGCACGAACCTGTTCAACCCTTACGCCTTACGTAGCGTAACGAAGATGGCCTCGGGGATCGCCGGCAGGCCCGTTTGAAGCCGAAAGCGTTCTCGCACCTGTTGCCCGCGATACAGGAAGCGCCGGATTCCACAGGGCAGAGCATTCGACGCCGGAACAAAGTGTTCCAGCTGGAGCTCGTGTCACAGTATTTACTGCGCATTTGCACTTGAAGCACTCGATGCGCCGCCGAAGGGAAAAAACTTTGAACTGACAGCTCCGAATGGCTGCAGGATAGCGCCTGCTAATCGCTTACTACAGCGGAGGCTCCCTTGTGTCCATGTTTGTTTACTGCAGTTCACAACTAGGAAGGTTACTGTCAAACTTCCAGAGGTGGTTTTAAGGCCTGGTACGGATAAGGAAAAAATAACACATAGCACATTCTTTTAAAATAAAATCCAGAGTGCTAGAAAAACTTAATTCATTAAAAAAGTAATAATATTGTTTTGAATGGTAAGCAAAAATACATGACCTATCATAATAATGTGCATCTTTTTTCAATAGTCGTAGGTCAGGAAAATGAAATATATTCTTTCATAGCATGAGGCTCACCTAGAGCAAGGGAGGGCAAACTACAGCCATGGGCCTCATGTGGTCTATTAGATTTTATAAACTGGTCCCTCAAACCAAAACTAGTATTACTTTTATGAAAATGGTTTTGGTGCCAATCGTGTCCTCAGTGTCCCACTGTATCCCTGTCCATAAGATATATATTTTTCACAAAGCATTAATGAGTACTTTGCCCACATTCAAAGAATGTATTTCTTTTCTGCTACTGCTTTTTTTCTCATATGCTTATTATATTTATCAAGGTATTTTTTAATTAATAAATAGAATTGCGTTTCAAATTTTCTCAACTCAAACTAAAAACTGTAAATGAAAAACGTAACGAATAAAATCGTTCCTTGACAACTTAAACTAAACACAGTATCAACATAAAATGTACAATGGATTTATTTATTGTCCTTCAATGTCTGATTCATATTTAGACAAACCTAAAAGTTGTGTTTATTTATATGTGTCTGGATGACTTTTTGTTTTCTCCATTCTCTAACATTTGTCTCTGGTACCATGATGTAAAAAGAATGTGATGAATATATACAATCAAATGCCTTTTATGTCATGCATAATCACTTGTGGTCTAGTGGTTAGGATTTGGCGTTCTCCGATTTTTGTAATGGTTAATCCCAGCGATATTTTTGATCAATCACTGCACAAATAGATTCTATATATGATTTATGTACCGTAAACCTTCATGTATAATACACACCCAAACGTATTTGTTTGCTTGTAAACCATATTTATTGTGAAAACTGTTGTTCCCCCCAAAAACTGATCTTGCCTGCTGTCATGTGTGACAAGCGGAGACTCGGCATACATGCACCGTGCGGCAGCATGAAATTTCATACGCTCTCTCGGCACCAGAGACGGAGTGCTGTTAAAGGTGCGCCGTCAGGAAAATTATCTGCAAGATGATGTTAGCTCGCTAACCAGTGGCAAAAGTCACTACTAAATTATGGCATGAATGTGTGTAAGAGTGTTTGGTCTCTGCCCAGTTCCTGTTCAACTAACATTGCAGAGACACTCCGTATCCATTTTGTCTCTGGGCTTCAAACCATTAAAGATTTCCTTCTCCATTTTTGGTTACTGTCTGAAGACATTTTCTCCAGGCATGGTGTATTGCAAAAATAATTTTACAAAGAAAAAGAACAAAATTCAGCACTCTTTTACTGTAAATTCTGTGCTCACGTTTACCCCATTGATTAAGTTCTGTTTGAACTATGTACCCACCCCACACAGTGCCTACCATTGGCTACTGGTGACACACAACCAAATATGCGCATATAAACAGCCCTACTGATTTCAGTCTTTTTTATAGTAATAAATACGGCTTCAATGTGAAAGTATGCAGTAGCAGAAATATCAGAATATCATTATGGAGAAATTCAGCGTCCTCGTACTCTGCGCTTGAGAGAAACCACGCCAGCGTAACTATAGTTGGTCATATTTTGTAGGTAATGATAAACACATTCACCCTTCTAAATATTGGCACATTGAGGGCTGTATATTACTTAGTGAGCAGAGGTGGAACCATCAGAGAACAGAAGACATTGTCATTCATGATCTGCTTTTAAAAAGGAGCGGAGTAAAGCACCATATTGCAACTGCACAATGCGGAAAATAGCAAAAGGTGGACGGAGCAAATGTCAGTGCATTTTTTGGAGGGCCAGCGGTGTGCGTTTGTGTGCGTGTGTTTGGTTTCTCGTAATTAATTGTGTATTTCCCGAGGCGCTACACTCACCTCAGAAGGATTTCATTAGGTGAAGAGAGGGAAAAAGCTCCACAGAAACATGAAGCCTTTATCCTCTCACAACCTTTTAGTGGGAATCCCCCCACCCCTCCTGTGCACATCCATTTACACTCGCACACACATTCCAGCAACCTTTTCTCTTCTCTTCTTCGGAAACAAGCAGTTCTTCCTGTCACAGTCAGATTCTTCCAGCGTGTGCACACATAGACGTGATCTGCGATAGGTGGGGAAATATTTTCAAAGTGAGGACACTGACAGTGTTCAGTGACAGAGCCTTAAAAATGTCCTTACATTTGGCAACTCTCACACCGCTGGCAGAAATAATATTTCTCGTGTATATCTTATATAGCGCATGGTGGTTTTCATTTCGATTGTGTTGTAAAATATTTCTTAAAATGCGCAAACTATTTTAATATCTGCTCGACCAGACTATTGTATTATTTCGGATGACTTAAGGATCTCCTAAAATCAGAAAAAATACACCATATTTATTCATATATTCCGTGAATTCATTTATCTTAAAAAAAAAGAACTCTAAAGGTTATTTGTTCATTATTCAATAGGTTTAACAATGTAACAGGATTTGTGCCCGGGTTGCAGGGATGAGAGCGCCAAACTTTAACCAATTGACCTCATCTATATAGATAACATTTGAAAATGCATTGGGTTTTGTCACGGTACCGGAGACAAATGTTAAATTCATTATGCATTTTGTTTTACAATGACCGCAAATTTCTCAATTACAATGCTTAGAATAAAATAAATTTTATTGTCATTGTAACATTTGAAATGCTCAACAAAATTAACTTTTGTCCCTGGCACTGTGACAAGTAGTGTGATAATGAGATAAAATGTATTGCCTTTTCATATGACATTCATACCACCGGAGGTCCAACGTTAAGAACTCGACCAGAGTTCGAATTCCATGCATCCAATCACTGAGAAAATGTCAACAGTTTTATTCAGATTTCTAAACAAAAAATATTGGTGGTTGTTTTGCACAAAAAAGATCAAATGAAATGAGAGGTATAGCACTTTTCAGACACTGTAATGTTACTCAAAGTGCACACGGACACAAATATAAAATAGGAAAATAAATAAATATAGAATCCATTATTAGCAAACGCATATCCTCAGTAGGAATATAAGACATAAAATATCTAACCCAAAAGAATATCTATATAAAGAAGGCAAAGACTTATCAAGTGAGAAAAGGGACCTGAGGAAGGCGCTTCCACACTTGCAGGGGTGACCATAATTTCAGACTATAAGCCCCTACTTTTTTCTACGTTTTCAATCATAGATTTTATACAATACTTGGAACAAACACTTTGTATAAAGTCCAAGTTGTCCCAGCAGCAACAACAACTAAACAGAATACATAGAATTTCAAATCAACGATAATACTTAATATGTATCAGCCAACGCACAATTTTAGGTGTCCAAAAACATGCCTGTTACAAATGGTACACCAATAACAAATGTACTAAAAATTGGTGCTCTAACTTTAACTCTCTAACGCTCTAACTGATCTTTGCCACAACTCAACTTTTACTGCCCTGTTAGTGCTGTGTTACTGCCACATTACAGGCGCTCTTTGGAAATAAAAGTTAAGTTACGAAAACTTGACAACTCTTTCCAGGTACCGACTGTATTGGTAAATTTTTAATTCCACAATGTAAAAAAAAAAATAGTATATTTTCCTTTGCAAAAGAAATGCATGTGGCTAATTATCATATGTGGCTTAAAGTTCTTACGGCGTAAATACTTAAAATGAACTAAGTGTTCTGCCTATATTGTAAGAATGGATTTTTGTTATTTGTGGTGTGGAAGATCCCCCTCGTCCGGGTCCCCGCGCATCCCCCGAGTCCGAGCGCGTAAAATTAAAAAGCGCGCGGTTGTGACGGCTACACGACTTTGCTTATTCTTCCACTTTCTTAACAAATTTCACGTCTCCTCAAAAGCTGTGGGATTATCCACGGCGGATTATGGAAGCTTGTCAGACGGCGTGCAAGGGGCGAGCCAAGCAGATGTCGGGCAACGATATCGTATTCATGATCCCTTGAGTGGACCCCATCTCATCCGACCTCCTTGGACATGACAAAGACGGCTTTAATTTTTTTCTTCTATACTGAGTTTGTCAAGGTTTTTCGTTTTCATCCATAGGGGCTCTGAACACGTGTACGATTTGCAAAGTCAACTTTTCCACCTGCCCCCCCCAAGAATCTTGATCCACGCAAATCCTGTTCTCAAAACAACAGGGACATGTTTCAATCCATTCTTGGCAGGCAAAGCAATAGTTTTTTTGAACATGTTTCGAAACGAGCCTGTTTTCTGTGATTTCCATGATGAGAAATCCATTTGCTGAATGAGCGTGCATGTGTGTTTGGATATTCAGCAGACATGTCGTCTCCCACCATGAAGAAGCCAGAGAAGTCCATGTTCAGCCCCACCTCCCCGCAGGACTCCTCGCCGCGGATCAGCACTTTCCCTCAGTCTCATCACCCGAGCCTGACGGCCGTAGGACACAGTGGTGAGTCCTCCCCAAACCCTTACCTCCTAGACTACTGGCCCAGTGTCATGGATTTGGTGCTTCTTTCGCCCCTCCTGTCACACACAAGTCAAGTCACATTTATTTGTAGAGCCCTTAATGACAAAAAGTATCAAAGGACTGCACAGGACACAATTACATTATCCTCTGGTCTAAATCCTGCATGCAGGCAAGGAAAACATAAAAAATCTCAGCATGGGAAAATAAGAAACATTGAGAAGGGGCCACTCAAGAGGTAATAGATATTGCTTGGGCAACAATACACAAAACATAGTTAAAATCAACAATAAACATAGATAATGATGTTTAAGAAGTCCAAGACAGCTATGATGCAACTTCTTATCTCAGCCAGCTGGTCAGTGTAGATGATGACATGTCTAAGGTCCAGGTTCTGGTCTGCTGACTCATCCAGGTTTGTCCTTCTTCCTCACTCTGTCACCACCCACGCACCCGGGAAAGACAGGAAAACAAAAGTATGAGTTCAGCATCAATCATTAGCTGTTGAATATAAGTGTGTCTTGAGTCTAGATTTAAACACATCCACTGAGGTTGCAGATTGTATCTCAGGACCAGGGCCCGAAAGAAGAACAGTCTCGAGCCTGCAGATTTCTTCTTGGCTCTTGGTGTCACAAGTAGAGCAGCATTTTCCAAGTGCAGGGTCCGAGCAGGAACATAGAGCATGAACTCAATCAAAAAGAAAAGGGTGGGATCCATGCAAGCCTTTGATTGTTAATAACAGAACCTTAAAATCACATATTTAACAGACAGGGAGCCAAGTGCAAGTCCGCTAGAATATGGGTAATATGATCAAACTTTCTTGTCCTTGCAGTTATATCAACGAGGAGCCCCCCGCCGCACTCTCCGTTGCAGTTTTCCGCCTCGGCCATCCTGCCGCCAGCCCCGTCGTCCTACTTCCCACACACTACCATCCGTTACCCGCCTCACCTCAACCCGGCCGACACCCTTAAAAGCTACGTGCCGCCGTACGACCCGTCCAGCACGCAGAGCAGCCAGGTGGGTTTCCCGAATGAATGAACTTGCTCTTATGTTTTATTTTTTGTAACGTGTTATAATTTTTGTATGTAATTCTTCATAATTGAATTTCATTCGATGATTTTCAGGAAACGGTCCTCTCGCTGTTTTTGCCATACATTTCAAAGTTAAAGTGCATTTATTTTTACTTTGAAATCACAAAAATCCATTATAAATGGTTGCTTATCAACCAAGAATTTGTTTCAGTTTCGTTCGGAAAGTTTTGGGCGACGGTCCCTCGAAATAATTTAATAAAGAAGTTATCGTATTTATTCGTATATAACATGCATTCATGTATGACACGCACCCCTAATTTTTTATAAGAGATCTGTTTAATCTGTATATTTTGTTTTTCTTTTTCGCAGCTTGAAATTAAATTTCGGGTCGCAGCGGTGAGAGCCAAATTTTAACCGCTGGACAACCAGTGGTATGGATGACATATGAAAATGCAGTAGATTTTACCTCATTATGACACAACTTTTAGTAAAAGTAATAGAGACAAATGCTTATTTAATTTTGCATTTCACAAATGACAAATTTAACATTTATGTCTAGTACTGTAAAGCTGGTGTGATAATGAGGTGAAACCCACTTCCTTTTCATATGTCATCTAAATCCCTCGTGCTTCATCGGTTACAGTTTGCCGGGACCCAGGTTTGAGTCCCAGTATAACTGATCTATAATGCACACCAAACTTTTAAATAAGGTGCATTCTACACAATATGGTAAATTAGTAGCAAATTCTAAATATCTCCATCGAAATTTGGCCCAATTGGTACATTTTCATTTGGAGGTGTTCACACTACTGAAAATATTTAGTTTTACCGGGTTGATGATTTTCACAAAAAAAGGTCTTTTGGTTTAAAAACGCGGATTTTTGGGAGGTTAATGAACATAGACCAGACATGGGACCAAGTCACACATGTGCAAGTCTCAAGTAAGTCTCAAGTCTTCACCTTCAAGTCCCAAGTAAGTCCCAAGTATTTTTTTTCTTGGGCAAGTCAAGTCACAAGTCAAGTCCCGAGTCTTAGATTGCCAAGTCCAAGTCAAGTCACAAGTCATAAAAACAGCGACTCGAGTCGACTCGAGTCCAAGTCACTAAGTCTCAAGTC
This sequence comes from Urocampus carinirostris, assembly GCF_059441175.1. Taxonomy (NCBI): domain Eukaryota; kingdom Metazoa; phylum Chordata; class Actinopteri; order Syngnathiformes; family Syngnathidae; genus Urocampus; species Urocampus carinirostris. The sequence goes on along the minus strand of NC_142359.1, from coordinate 15,309,428 downwards.
CCCATGTCTGACATAGACTATCATGACTACCACGTAACAAGGCATCGTTTTAGAGTATAATAGTCTGAGTGCATCTATCAAAATTAGGCCCAGTTTAGACATTTTCATTAAGGGGTGATCTCGTTGCTGTGGAAGCGGGTTATATATTTGGAAAATAGTAGTTTGTAGTATTTCTCGATATAACTATTTTCTAGAAGCTTTTTTATTTCATTTTCATGTAGACGGATAATAAATATTTGGACTCTATATTGGTCAATCGTGATAAAGAATAAGCAAGTTAAAAGGTAAATTTTTCAATTTACTGGCGAAAATATGTTGTTAAAATCACAAGCTGCCCGGTGTGTCTGAGAGAAAAAGATCCACTTTAAAGAGGGCAGTGTTTATTATTTAGCACCTCATTGTGGTAAATTTTTTTGATTCATAAAAAAAAGGAATTGAAAAATACATGAACTGTCATATATTTGTTGTACTTGCATGTGTCAAATAGTCGTAAAATAATTTACGAATACCCAGAAAACCAAAAATCTTGCCACTAGGCTGGGCAGAGAAAAGAGAGTTCTGGTAGTTTGTATTCATCCGTATTCTTTTCAGAACCTGTTTTAGATTGCACAACAAAATACAGCAACATTTAGTCTTCAAATGATACACACTTTCCCTTTAAGAGGACCTGACTGAGATGGCTCGGGCATCAGGTCCAGGTGTCTACAGGATGCCTTCTTAAAGTCTTCTTTCTCAACTATTTTGGACCAGTTCTTACCTTTTCTGTCTTTGCTAATTGGGATTGTGTGTATTCTCACAAAGACATATTCTCACTTATGTGGCAATTGGTTCCACTCTTTCTCGTGTACTTCCGTTTAAGCTGCACAATGCATTGAATCAAAGAGGCCTTCAGCTCCTGGAAGATTCGAGGCAGTTCAGAGAACTTCGTGGTTCTAAAATGTTAGCGCCCCGGTGATTGTTGCCGTCGCGATGTCATTTCAAATTGTGGAAAAAAACGAACCTTTACAAGAGGATTGATACATTCCCTCACAGTGTCGTGTCCGACGGGTGCAGGCGTCTTAAAACAGTGTCCCGTGTGACATTTAGGGGAGTTTTCTATCAGATTCTAAACAATGGCTCTATCTCCAGAGCGGGGTGGGGGCGATGGCTTTAAGGAGCTGTTTTCTATCTTTTTTTTCTCCTTTTTTTCTTTTTTTAAGGGGTGTCTGTTACCCCAGAGAAAAACCATGGGGAATGATAAAGGTTGTAAATATTTGCCGTTGCTGGGGCCCCGCTCTTGTGCAGAATTAACGGGCCCTCTGCTCATCGGGGGTTGGCAGGGAGTGGGGGCCCCGACAAATAACGCGCCGCTTATAAGCCCGTGGACCAGTGCCAAAATGTTTTTATGCTCGCTTTAACGCAGATTATATTACACTCTAATTAAACATTCTATTCACATCCAAGGGAACCCTTTGGACACAATTCTTTCTGCAGAAAGGCATGCTTGAGTTTTGAACTCGGGGCGGTCTTCAAATGAACGGCCCAGACAGTCTCCAGCCGTCTCGGAGGGTCGCCCCCTTTTTTTTTCTTTCATTCTTTCTATATAGAGTCTCCGTGCCGGCGCATTCACGCCATTGTGAGCTCCGGCTCGGCCCGTCTTTTCACGCCCCGGATCCCAGTGAATTCCATTTATGCGTGCTATTAAAATCATTGTGTAAAATCATGTAGGAAATCCATACTCATTGACTGAGCGTCCCCCTTCGGAGTCACGGCAAGAATAGTGTCCACTCAAATCTGCTCTTGGATTTAACCGGACTGGTTAAGAGACTTAATACAAGGTTCGTAGGGGGGCTTGAAATCCTTGGAAATTCTTCAATTTTAATGTTGTGTTTTCAAGGATTGAAAAGGGCTTAAGTTTTGGGTGAGGGAATTGTGAATGCTTGAAATTTTAGTTTTCCAACAAATCTGCTTAAAAATGACGCTGACACTGCTCGCTGTTGGCTTCACTCTGCAATTGCATTTCATCCCTCGTGATCAACGGCAGCTGGCATTGTATGGCATTGGCCCAAATTTACAGGTCACTGTGAAATGTGTATTAGTGCAATGATTGAGTATCAATTATGGAAATTTATTAGAGGCAATGCTAAAATTTCAGGTAGCGTTTCCCAGTGGTAAACCGTGAACAAAAGAACTTTCTGCAATTGAAATTGTAAGCTACATATTCATAGGCATATTCATTTTTACCAAACAACTATATGAGAAAAGATTTGTCTTAAAAACAAATATATTCACAATTTATTCAACATCTAAAAATTATGTCTTAATTGATACACACGTAAAATCACATTTATAAACTACAGATATACTTGAAGTTCGACAGAATATATGATTTACGCCGAAATTCTTCTTTTAGAAGTACTGGACAAATTGGAAAATCGGCTTTGAAAAGCCCTGAAAAGTGCTTGGATTTGTCCATGAAAAAAGTGTACAAACCCTGTCAATATAATGGTACGCTTTGAGATGGGCCGCAAAACCCTCCCTCTGCGTAACGTAACAAAAACAGTGGTAATAATAATGATGATGATTATAGTAATTAATTCTGCAAGAACTCACAGTCCTTTTGTAAGTGTGACTTGTGTACGAGGATTAGGTTTCAAGTTCAACCCTAAATGGCTGCACAAGCTTCCTTGAGACTTTTCGTTGAGTCCCATCCATTTCACAATTTATTTTTTGACCTTCTGGGCTAATTTTCAATTAATGGTATTTGCTCCGACTTCTTTGGATACTTTATCGTGGGGTTGAACTTAAATGGGCTTGTAAGACATTCTGTCCACAGTGTGTCTCGTGAATGGTAATGTGCGAGCTCTCCGATGCCTCATGCACTGTAGGGAGAGGGAGTGAGGAGACACGAGAAAATTTTGCTATTATTTAGTACAGGGGTGGGAAAATGACTTTTCATCCGGCCCGCCAATATATTTAAAATGGTTTTAAAAAATGTACTAGTTACTAATAAAAATATGTTGATTTTGTGCCAGTCATGTCCCCAGTGTCCCTAACATTCAAACACCCGACTACATTTTTCTTTAAATGCAATTTTTTTATGCGTTCACTTTATTTTCAAGATATTTCATGGAAAAAAAAACTTCTCTTCTGAGTTACCCCTATTGCGTTTTGAGTTTTTCAATGCAAATGTAATAATTAAAAAAACGGACGTAATATATGACTTTGCATTAATTCGGAATGTATGAAACACAAATGGATAAATGGTTTTATAGCCCAAAAAATATGAGACATAAGTTAACATATTTCTGTTTTTATTCATTCATGAATGCATATCAGCGCTCAAAATATTTTTAAGAGCATGTTCGGCCCGTCACTGAAAAACAGTAATCAGTTACAGTTACTTGATTTGAAAGGTAGTTCCGTTACACCCCAGATTAGTGAAAATATCGCATTACTCATGAAAGTACAATAACTATCTAGTTACAAATAACCGTATATACCCGCATTGATGCTAATCCCCTAAAACTGCTTTAAAATAGCCACATATCAAAAGCAATAGAAGAAAACCTCTATACCAACCTGTGGAAGTGGTGAACCCTTCATATTTCTTGTCTTGTGCAAGCTCTTGAGATTGCACAAGACAACACTTATCCATTTTGTCTCAGGCCTTCAAATTACTCCAAAATTTCCTTCATTTCTGGGCACTGCCCATGATGATTGTTTTTTTCTTCATGGTTTATTGCAAAAATAATTTTACATATATGAAATAACATAACTCAGCTCTGTTTTACTCTAAATTCTGTGCTCACGTTTGCCCATTGATTTTGTTTTCCTGTAAAAGTCACACCCTCTCCCCACATGCTGTCTACCATTCACCACTAGTGACACACAGACAAATATGCGCATACAAATTGAACCCCTGATTTTTGAATTTCTTTTAATAATCGTAATGCGGCTTGGATGTGAGTATATATATGGTAGGGAGAATATCAGCGTGAGGCATAATTTTGCGTTCTCTTGCTCAGTGCTGGAGACAGTGCCACCGTAACCGTATTTAGTTGTACTTTGTTGGCAACACACATGCCCATCCTTTTGCTAAGTTCCTGGCAGATTGAGGGTTGTATGTTATGCTGTGAGGGAAGAGGAAACTGGTAACAATCCGAGGACATTGTAATTCATGATCCGCTTTCATTAAGTTGGACAGAAACGCACCATGTTAAAACGGCTATTGAGTTACAAAATGTCATTAATAATGTTACAGTACTCGTCCCAGAGAAAATAAATCGCATTCCAGGAAAACCTTTCTTATGTAACGCATTAGTCCCAACACTGCGCCAAAGCTACCTCATGAGAGCCCTTGTTCAAAGGAAAATTTTCATCCCTTGCAGGCCAACAGCAGCAGCCAGGTGGTAGGAAAAGTCCCAGGTCACTTCACACCGGTGCTAGCTCCCTCCCCGCACCACGGCGCTGTGCGTCCCGTCTCGCTTTCCATGCCCGACACCAAGCCCATCACCACGTCCACAGAAGGTAAGTCGTGCTCTTGGGAAAATGCCTAGTAAGCATTTTCGTGATACACTAGCTCGTAAAAGTGTCACAACCCCCTCCAAGTTCCATCACTGTGCAGACATTGGTCCTTCCCTTCTCCTGCTTTACTGTTTGAAAACATTTATTAAGAGGGATTTACGTCATGCTCCCAGGTTTATTACCCGCTAATGAAAGTGGACCCAAAATCTGACCTTGCGGTACGCCACTTGTCACTTTTGGTGGCTTGCCATGCCGATGAGCGAGCTTGAATTTATAGAGCACTCGCAATCAGCGGCTGTCCGTGTCCGAGTCCGCTCACGTGTGACGTGCTGCCGTGTTCCGACAGGCTACTCGGCTCCCGGCACCCCGACGGCGAACCGCTTCGTTGGTTTGAGCCCTCGAGATCCTGCCTTCCTCCATCAGCAACAGGTGAGGAACTCCCACAGCCTTTCTGTTTTATTCCATGCCGTCCATCCACCGTGGTAGTTGGGGACTCCGTCGTTCCATAACCTTCCAGGCCAGTCTCCTGCAATCGGCTTCACATTTTGAACAACGTGGATAGCAGGTCTCTGAAACATATGGCTCGCAATCTAGATATAGCTCTTTTCATGTGTACATCTGGCCCGAAGATAAAATAGGGGCCATGCTTATCTTCAATATATTGTTTCATTTTCAGCAGATTTGAAACCGAACCGACACAGTAGAAACTCCATTCGGTCCAAAATATGTAGGGCAGAGTCCCAACTCCAGTTTACAGTCACAGTGTTACACCAACAGAACCTGTTTCGACTGTACGTCTCTATGGAATCCTGTATATGGAAGCTCATTAGTATGTTCAATTTTGAGACATTTAATGACAAAACCCACAGAACAAACTGTAAACACACAAAAAAACCGGCAGCCAAGAATCCAGAGCAATTTGATTGGGTGAGCCGTATGGGATGGGTGGACGTCTGCACGCATAGCGCACTTCCTTCTCTCGCTCCCCCAGCACCCTCTATGCCTGTTATGGTTCTTCTCATACGTACATCTGGCTTGGAGATAAAAATTCCACTATTGTAACGCCTTTAGAACGGGAGTGCAACATTGTATTTCTACCACAAGCACCAGGAGCGCTGTAGCACTTCTCTACCTTTAAGGCAGGTAAGAAGAAATGTTATTAGGAGATTTTTCTCGTTTCTCTTAGCCAATGAGAAGCATCAAAATACACGCAAGTGTGACGTCTGCCTTCTACCATTTCCCAGATATTTTTTCAAGCGAATAGTTTGTGCAAGTTACGCACTTGAGGACTTTAAAGACAAATGTTTGTAGATTTCAAAGATGTCCAATATATGCCTCTACAAAATGGAATGGAGGATGAATAATGACCACTCGATTCCCAAGCTTACAACTGTGATTATGTCACATTGCTTCGCATTTGCAGTAATTTGGGACAATTTTTGCAAAAGAACTCTGCTCGCACATGTTTTAAAACCATTGTTTATGAGAAAATGACCGTCAAAATGAGCCTCTGTCATCTTGAGTAACTTTGAGAAAGAAACTGATTTTAAGTGGAATATTTGTTGATATGAGACTCAGACTCTGGCTTTACTATTTCATAGATTTGATCAAATCATCAAATTTCACACAGTGAAATGAAATGTGCTTATGAAGTTGCTTTTTTTCTGGAGAGCAGGTTTGGTGGTTTTGTTGAATTTTGTCCTAAAACATATAGATTAAAATTATGCTTTTATTTCTGTTTGACTCAAAAGAGGTCTGACCCATGGTGTAGAGGTTCACACCTTCACATCCACTGTCACCTCCACGTGACAATTTGTAAGCATTCAAACTACCACAGGTAGATGTTTTCGCAAGAGCAAAGAGGTCTTACCATCAATGACCTTCTTTATAATATTTAGGGGAGTCCTGATATAACTATTTTTTTCTGATATTCCAGTCTAATATTCTTTCCAATATTGGAAGAAATTACTCTTTCATTACCATTATTTGTAGTGTTTTTTTTAATTGTACACAATTTGAATGAGTGGAACCTGGAATTGACTGCTTGAAAATAAGCGGCATGATCAGATATATTGGATGAAATCCGATACAGTTTGATAGTTTTGGAGCTGAAATTGAACCAATATCTGATTTGAAAATTGGAATGGGACTACCCCAATATTAGTTGCAAGTGACGAGCACACTTTAATCACAAATATCTATCGTCTCCCTTTTCAACAAAACTAAGAATCAATATTGGCAACAAACTAAATGCTCACACTCGGGTTTGTCCACCAAACTTCAAGTATTTATTTTCAACTTGGGCTGGGAACTGAGGTAGCAGGACTGAGTCAGTTTACAAATTATTTTACTTCAAAATGAAATAATATTTGCATTTTCCTCCACACCATAGCACCCCTCCTATGGTGTGGACTATCATCCCATAATTGTTATTGATTGTACATACATTTCATCACGGATTTTGAAGAACTCCTCGTATTTTTGTATATGCTGACGATGTCTCTGGTCGGGCAATTTTTTTAAACAGTATTGATTGAGGTCACACATGTCGTAAAGCTCATTTTAAAAACAATAGGGTTAAATATAACTCACTTTGGGTCAAGCTTTAATCGGTCCATGTTCATATTATTGAATTAAATTATCTTTATTGTCATTCATATAACGTTCTGAAGCATTGTACAAAACAAGATTAGACATGGCACTCCAGAGTTAACATGTAATAATGACTTTAAGGGATAAAATATACAAGACTGTCAATGTGAATAGGCAGATTTTTTTATAGACTAGTGCTTAGAAACTGGCCTAAATTATAATACTAGTGCAATGAAAATGAACATTGCATTGTAATAATAGTGAAGAAGAAGTCCACTAAGACTTAGCAGCAACAATAAGCCCTAAAAAAGGTATATTGTATATGTTTCACAGTTATTCGCAATAAAAGTCTTATGGTTAGCTAAAAGTCGCAAAATATAAAATGGAGATCAAAAAAAGAGAACAACTTATAAACATTTAATAATTTTGAAATAATTCCATCCAACTGTTCCACAGTTTAATGACATTTTATTGTCTATACCATGGCACTACAACACTTTTTTCACAAAATTACAAAGCATTTTACACAAAAAATATTTGTCAGAAGACGCACTAATCCAAATGATCAAAATTAGAGAACAATGATTTTGGCATGGAAAAAAATTTCTTTACGACACGTTTAAGTTGTGTGTTGTGTTACATTAAATAAAAGGGTCATATTTGACTTAAAACCCTCAAAAACTTTACTTATTTTAAAAGATTGGTTGTTTCTTTTTAAATCCCCCGCCAAAATGGTCGTTTTGTACAAATAAATGAGCAAAAAATATTAATAGAAATTCTCTGCACCACACCCCAAATTGCTTCAGTTAATGTGAAACTATGCAAAATGTGGGTCGTTGTGTAGAAAAACAACTCAAAACCTGTGTCATTGTATACAAGACAACCCAGAAAGTTAAGATAAAATAAGATAATCCTTTATTCGTCCCACAATGGGGAACATTCTTTTGTTACAGCAGTAAGACAATGAATTATGAATAACAGCTAAGAATATCAGCTAAATTGAATTGAATTAATCCAAGGATCTATCCATTTCTAACTCTATTGTATCGTGACCACTGTCTGCAAAAGTCCTTTGTTAACATTGCCGATCAAAAGTTCCCCTTTGTGTGGAACTGAGTTTGGGAGATGCAACTTCTCAAACCGATTTTGGTTGTCAGTCGCACGAGCGTTGTCGTCGGTATTTCAGAAGGCTTGTTACTCACAGTTTCTTGGGAGAACTTTCAAAAATGACAGACTGGAGAGTATACATTATCTCCCCTTCCCCTCGCTTTCTTATTGCTGGTTTGAGGCCAAGGCTTTTCCAACCACAACTAATTGAATGCATCTGTGCGCCGCCCGCCGTTTAGCCATTGCTCCACAACTAAACCCCCATACCACCATCGTTTTTTATTTATTTATTTTGAGTGAGTGTAAAGTTATAGTACTAATAACGCGTCATTTGGCCTCAGTTTTCTCACTTCTCTTTTATTTGTTTTTTTCCGTTTTGTTTTTAATCATAGTCGGTTCTTGGCTGGGATTGTTTTTTACTGTTTTGATCTAGATTTTCAACGTGGTTAAAATGAGAATCAGCCCTTGGCATGTTGTGCTAAAATGAAATAGCAAAAGTGTGGAAAGTGCTTATAAGCAGTCTGCCCGTCCATTCATCACGCTTGTGTCTGTTCCGCTGGTTTTGTTTTGGTTTCTGGAGCTCGGCTGCGATGCAAGTTTTCTTCTTCTACATCTTGTGATGTTTTTTTGGGGGGTGGGTCAGGTTGAATTTAGGAGTTGAAATCAGTTGCTTCTTAGGCTTTGGCGCTCCTAAGCAAGAAAAGAAAGTGCAGTCTTCTGTAAATAGATACACTCAGTATACCCCCCTGATATGAAGTGAATCCGTTCTGTGATCGTTAGGTGGATGCAGAGGGGGGAGAAATTAAAATTGATTTTAAAACTTCTACTTGCAAGGATTGTCATGCACTCAAAGGACTTTGTTTCTTTAATCGCCTGCTTATTCTAAATAATTGTCCCAATCGCAGATTGGTTACGGCTTTATTCCTTGGTGAGGGTAAAAATGTGTGTGTCGTCTTCATATTTATCATTTGTTTGTTTTTAATGTTGCAATCTTCTTACTTCTCCCTTAACCATCACTACAATTATTGGGACCCAGGGCTTAACAAATTTAAGTCTGTTAGACAGTGGAAGAGAGCAAAATGAAACATTGTGGGGAGAAGTTCAGCCAATTGCATATAGGCATCTTCATGAAGCTGTGATAGCAGAGCAACATCTTCTATGATTTCGACCAATTGCAGGCAGAAATCTTGTGAGGTACATGACTCACATAGTTATACGGCATGAACACTGCAAAGGTTTTTGGGGATGCCAAATAATTTGTTGTTGTTGTCGTATGACGTGACAAGGCTCTCTAAAACATTGTAGTACACAATGTAATGTGAAAATATTCTAAGATGTGTAGATACAGTATGTTCCACACTAAAAGGCTTACCAGACTATAATGCCTACAAGGCATTGGCCCTCAAAAATATTGTTTTGTCATTATCTTTTCAAATATAAGGTGCACTGGACTACCAAGTGGAATTAAAACTACAGTAAGGGCCAAGATTGCAATAAAATAAAGTATATTTTTTATGCATTGATTGATCAGTTGAAACATATCACTGATGACAATTGCATACATTGTATGCGATTGTAATCACATCACGGCGGGGTGCCAGATCCTATCTACTAGACTACTAGGAACAAAAATGATGCATGAAGCCCATCCATTCATTATCTGCACTGCTTATCCTCAGTAGGGTCGCTGGGGTGCTGGAGCCCATCCCAGCTATCTTCGGGCAGTGGGCAGGGGTCACCTTGAACTGGTTGCCAGCCAGTCGCAGGGCACACAGAGACAGACAATTTGCTCGCTCATTCACACCTACGGACAATTTGTACCGACCATTTAACCTAACGTGCATATTTTTGGGATGTTGGAGGAAACCCCTGCAGTCAAGGGGAGAACATATAAACTCCACACAAGACTTGAATCCTAAACCTCTGGACTGTGGGGTTGCGTGATAACCATGCAGCTGCAGTGCCGCCTCACACATGAACCCTTTAGATTTTACTCAATTATTACACTATTTTTAGTCACGGTGCCAAATTGTTGAGGTTTTTATTGGGCCAGGCCAAAAGAATACTGTCAGACATTAAATTGGTCAGTGGTACATAAAAGTAAGGGGACCACTGAAATACAGTATTGAATTGCCGACTCTCTTTTGGAAGACCAAGAGATTCTGAACCAAATGAAAAGAAAGGCCTTGTTGGAAGTAATTCGGTTGTTCTGAACTGAATGAAAAGAAAGGCATTGTGGGAAGTATTTCAGTCTACATATAAACGAACACACCGCCGCCCCTATTCAAAACCGTTGTCACTTACAATGCTTAGTTTGAGTTGAGAAAAGTGAAACCATTCTTTTTGTTTTCTCATTTCTCTAAAATATTTGGTTAACGGTTGTCTCGGCTTTGCATCTATGGCAATTGGCTTTTGGAAGAAAAACTCTGTTAAAATAGCTGGTGTCATAATGAGATCAGGCCAAATGCTTTTTCATGTGTCTTCTACGTGATCCGGCACTCTTCCTACCATGATTGCATTCTATCCATCCATCCATTATCTGCACCGCTTATCCTCAGTAGGGTCGATGGGGGGCTGGAGCCCATCCCAGCTATCTTTGGGCAGTGGGCAGGGGACACCCTGAACTGGTTGCCAGCCAGTCGCAGGGCACACAGGGCCAGACAACTCACTCGCTCATTCACTCCTAGGGACAATTTGGATCAGCTAATTAACCTGACATGCATGTTCTTGGAATGTGGGAGGAAACCAGAGTGCCCGTAGGAAACCCACGCAAGCACGGGGAGAGCATGCAAACTCCACACAGGAAGATTCTATCTCATGACCTCAGAATTGTGCCACACACTCGCTAACCACTGCGCTGCCGTGATGCTGCGTTGTATCCATTGTTATGCAATTGCGGACAACCATCTATCTCCGTAGCGGCCTGGTGGTTAAGATACAGTGCCCCTGCTTTCGTTTCAATCCCTGTTGCCATTATTATTGTGCAATTTTGGTCAGTGATAGAATTTAACGATTAATCAATTATTGCACAAATATGGTCATGCATATCCAATTTTCTCTGCATATAAGGCGCACCAGATTGTGAGGCATACATTCAAATTTCTGTCCAATTTGGGGTTTTCGGGTGCGCCTTATAATCGGGGAAATACGGTATATTTATTTATATACGCACTCACTCTGTGTCTACACGAGATCTATCGTCCAACGTAAACCTCCAAGGACAAATCAATGAAAACATAAATTTCAAATGTGCTGATTGGGGTGGTGCTGCCAGGAGCGGGCAAAGTGCGAGACGCACTTCAATAACAAAAAAACAAACAAGGAGGCAATCTCCCATACACCTGCTCCACCGTTCCCAGGCAGCGAATATGTGAGAAACCTCCATTCATCTCTCGCCTTGGTTAACCCCTCCAGGGAACGCCACCATCCAGCATTCCGCTGAGAGAGATCCGTGATCAGATGTCATTTGGCATTATCTAAGGAAGGATCCTAATCCGCAATCTGCCCGCATCTGTTGGTTCCCCCCTACCCAAATTTCCCCCCCGATACGCACACACAGACCGTGCTACACTGATGTTGTGGCGGAATCAGCGGGCAGATGGCGATCCCCTCAAGGAGAAAGCGCCGCCACTTTTGTCGCCGCTGCCGTTGTTTATCGCGGCCTGGACGAGCCCCGAATGCTCGCCGTGCATTTTCTTGACCGCCGCCGATGAATATTCAGCACTATCTGATGAAATGGCTTTTAAGAGGCGGCGTAGAGTGCCGACGGTGCACTTTTCCGTCCTCCTCCCGCTTTGGCAAATGAATGCGGGGCAAGGTTAGCTCCGCGTCGGCCTCTCAGCCCGATTGCAAGCACGTGCGGCGGCATAACGCGCGCGCCGTGCTCTTGTGTGGAAGCTTTTTGAGAGGCCCGCCTATGTGTGTGTGTTGCGAGCGTGAGCCCCCTAATCCATACAGAGCATGCATGTCAACCTAACAGGGTAACACACTTACTCAATTCCAACACTGGGAAAAAAATCTGCTGAATGGTGCTCGTCTATCGACTCAATCCATGCGTGCCATTGCTCGTCAAGATTACTTTGGAGATTATTTTTTTTTTTAGGACTCTCAAAAGTACCACCGAAGACACACCGAATTATAAGGCGCACCCCCCAGAAATAGTCTTTCGTCATATATTTTTCATACATACGTACCGGACTATGATATTGAGACTGCATTGAAAAGCTACCGTGCTGATTCGTGTTTCACTGTCGGGCTATCACGGTATAAATTAGTGTAACGATTGATCAATCGAGAAATATTGCTGACCGATAGGATTCAAACCCAGGTAGTGGTAGTGAGAGCACCGGCAATTTACCACAAGTCCACCAGTGATACAGAAAACAATCAAAAAGGCATTAGAGCTCATTTTATTACACTATTTTTACTCACAGTGCCAGAAACACTGATTCGCATAGTGTGTTTTGTTCTGTATTCTGATAGGTTAAACAGTCTCTCCACTTCATCACCTGTGCATCAATAACGTTGCGGTTTGATATGTATACATAGTTCAATAGTTCAAAGAGCTTGTATTGTATTTTGTTGGAAGACTTCCTGTTTCCTCCCTTCACCAACTTTCATTTTTGGCACCGTAAAAATGGTGTACATCTCTATCAGTGGTGGTCCAAGGGGAAAATGTCCGCGCTCTAGCTGCCATGATCCAGGTTACAGTCTGGTTTAGTGTGCACTGTTTAACTGTTTAAACTCCTATTCGCTCATGGACATTAAGATGCAATTCAGCAAGATTCTTCTCATATTGTCACTGTCGTGTAAAAATAAGAAGTTGTATTATTTGCCTTTCACATGGTTAACCCTGCAGTTGACTATAATTGCAGTATGTTGACGGTTCAATGCAATTTGTCTAACTCAAGGCTCGGGGGCTATATTAGACCCTCAGTGATCATTATTTTGAAAATGATCTGATCTGCATTTATTTAGCGCTTTTCAAGTCAATGACTTCCCAAAGCTCTTTACATTGTGCTTCACATTTCCCAATAGCGGCCGTGATCTGTGCAGCCATGTAAGGTGCTAACCTGCTTATTGGGGGTATTGGGGGTTCAGTGTCTTACCCAAGGACACTTCGACATATAACACGGACAAGCCGGGATTCGAACTGGGATCCCTTAATCCTTAGACGATCGCTCTACCTCCTGAGCTATTGCCGCCCCCATTTTGTAATCATTCCATAAAGTCAATAAAATAAAAAAATGGCAAAAAATGGGGAAATATAATTTTGTTTTACATTTCAGTGGTAATATGCTGTTGACCCAATATTCCAGCCGATGGTCGTTTGGCCAACTTCAAACTGGGGGACCCTTTTTTCTGCCCCAACCCGAAGAAAAAAAATCTGATTTGCGTCCATGGCAGGGAATGAATCAACCCAGTGTTTGTCAACCTTAATTGAGCCAAGACACGCTATTTTCTTATTAAAAATGGGGCCCACCACTCGTTGAAAAGCTTTAAAACGAATTAATTATTAGCTTCAGTTATTTTTTTTAAATTCGCAGTGCAGGCTATGAAGTCAAGTAAAGTCACATTCATTTGTTTAGCCCTCAATCAAGGAAATGTCTACATGGATGCACTATACCACCTTTAGAGTTAGTAAAATCATTCCCCTGATCTTAAACCTGGATGAGGGAAAGGGAAAAACATTTTTTTTTAAGTATTCGTAGCTGTCAACGTACAGACGCAGCCCTACCGGACGATCGTTCGTAAGTTGAATTTGTTCGTAAGTAGGTTCAGTGCTACATTTTGTATGTTTAAGGTATGTATAAGTAACCTGTATTGTTTTGTACTAAAAATGAACTTTTCATAAAATAATATGCTCTATAAAGATACTTACAGTTAAGTTGAACTTACTTTTGGAAGATGGGCTTCAACATTTAAGCCGTATTCTACATTGTGTTCGTAAGTTTTATTATCGCTTAAAATCATTAATAAAGGGAGCAGTTGACTGAGGTTGACAGCTATGTAGATTTCTAGTACAAGAAGAAAAGTGAAACTTATCAATATGTCTTGAATATTATTCATCTAAGGTGGCCATGGCTCAGCAAATTGTATGGGTAAATACTTATGTAAGTAATCTAGTTATATTTTTTCATTTCATTAGTTTTACCAGAGGGCGTCAGCTGGGTGGTTAGCACGCAGACCCATGATGCAGAGTTTCAGGGTTCAGGTACAGGGACCGCAGTCTCCCCGTGTGGAGTTTGCATCCTCTCCCTGTGCCTGCGTAGGTTTCCTCCAGGCACTCCGGTTTCCTCCCACATTCCCCAAAAACATGCATGTCAGGTAAATTGGCCAGTCCAAATTGTCCCGAAGTAGGAACGACCCTGTGATTTGTCTGTCTCTGCGTGCCCTGCGACTGGCTAGCAACCAGCTCAGGGTGTCCCCTGCCCACTGCCCGAAGATAGCTGAGATGGGTTCCAGCACCCCCGCGACCCTACTGAGAATAAGGGGTGCAGATAATGGATGGATGGATAGTTTTACCAGATATTTAACTTTTTTCCTCGTAAAATTAGCAAGTAAAATATGTTGGAAAATATAATTATTTGTAAGTGGTATGCATTTCTTATATTATTAAACTTGATTTTTACAGTACAATACAGAAATTAATACGGAAATTGGAATTTGATAATTTCCTGCAACACAGCAGATAGAATTTTTTTTTTTTGATTCCTTGACATTTTATTTGTTTCCCTCTGTTTACCCAAATAGAAGGTATGAATGGATTAAAAATCAAAAAATTTTATGAAAGACAGAAAGAACAAAGGTTACGCGATCCATTTTTCTGGAAACTCCACACACTTTTTACAATAATTCAGGTTGAGAAACACTAAGCTAACCGACTATTTGCATGCCTGCCTTCAGCATGAAGTGACTAACACTAACTCCATGTTTTTCTTTTTGACTCCCAGGTTAGCCGCGATTGCATCCATCCCATTTATTTTTGTGACTTTTCCGACATAACGCTGTGTGGCGCATGCATGTTGACTTGTTGTGTGATTTTGTTTTTTTGTTTGTTTTTCTGTTGTTTTGTTTTTTTAACTTAAAAAAATCTGACCGCCGGCATTTCGATTGACAGCTGAAGAAGTGTGACTGGAGCGTGACTCCAAACGGCCGCCATTATGGCCCCAGTGCCGCTGACGACACTTTGGGGATTGCTTGGCAAAGGTAACCCAAACCTCTTTCACTCTTTCATGCTTACTTGCCGTGTGTCTTTGTTTTTCTTCCACCCGCCGTCCATCGCTTCATCACTCACACCATTTACCATATTTTCTGGAGTATAAGCCGCACGGAAAATCCCCAAATCGTCCAGAAATTTGAACATGCGCTATATATTCTTGTGCATCGTAATGTGTTACTACATTTGTGCAATTATTGATCCGTAGCTGCATTTTATCGCTGACACAATAACAACGGTTGCAACGGTGAATGACTCTGATAGCAGTGGCAATAGCACTGAATCATAACCACCAGGCTGCTAGGGACATGGATTGGTGTTCATTATTGCATAAAATAGGATGCAATGGGAATCGAACCCAAATCCCGGGAGGGAGAGCACCGGATCAAATCCACTAGACCAGTGGTTCTCAACTTGTCTGACATCACCCTAATGACAAGCTGCGACCCAAATTAAGAACAAAAATTTCCAGTTTTCAAATCTAAATAAAGGATTGTGGACTTTAAAGCTGAGAAAATAGAATATAGTCACCTTTTTTCTTTTCTTACTTTCCCAAAAACAAAATTACCAGCAAAACCCGAACGACTTCAAGTACCATACACAGTATACTAGCATATAAGCCTACATTGCATATAAGCAACCCCCTGAAACTGCTTTAAAATAACGATAAACTAAAATAGATTCTAAATATTAATAAAAGGCATCCCTATGAGTGTACATAATTGAAATTTATATAATGGTAAAAAGCGAAAAATATAACATTTTTAAACCATTTTCTGTACCTTCCAGCAGCGCTTCAATGGCACTCGGACACCATTTCTGTATTTCGCAGAATAAAACTAAATGTAATCCCTCTAAAACACAATTGAGACGGTATCGATTAACTTAGCAAGAAGAAGAGATTGAGCAGGGCATTATCACGATCTACTGTTAAGGAGTGTAATTGAACCTCCTTTTTTTCTTCTTCTCAGCATTATTTTGCCAATGCCTGTGACCTACTTTTGGGTCCACCAGTTGAGAAACACTGCACTAGACCAGTATACAGATGACACATGAAAAAGCATTCTTATTTATCTCATTATCACAGTATTCTTAGTTACGGTATCACAAATGTTAGAGAAATGAGAAAACTGAAAGTGATCAAAATTGGTTAACAATTTTGTTTTGCAATTTCTCAGCTCTAACTAAGCATTGGAAGTGACCAACGTCTTTTATACGTGCGTCCATGCGTTTATATATGTCAGGACAAGGGAATTACTTTTAATTTAATAATGCATATTTCTTCATTCAGTTCAGAACGACCAAATTACCTCCCACAATAACTTTCTCGCAATTCAGTTCAGAATTCCGTGCGCTTCGTAAAGACTTTGCAAGTGGCCTATATAATACTGTATTTCAGAGGTCCTCAACTTTTTCTGTACAGGGACCAGTTTAATGTGTGACAATGGTATATATAACTATATACAAAACATATCTGACTCTTTGGTACTGTGACTAAAAGAAGTGTAATGATGAGATAAAACCTAATGCCTTTTCATGTGTTGTCTCCATCCCCAATAGTCTAGTGAATAAGTCCTGGTGTTTTCCCTGCTTCGATCTGGGTTTGATTCTTGTATGCTAGTTTTTATATTTTTGTGCAACCCAAGTCCTTAGTGTAGTTTTAATTCCATGCACCTTATAGTCTGGTGCGCCTTGTACTGTTTATGAAAAAATAGCAAAGTTCGGGAAGTACAGTATTTTCATGTTAAAGAGAGCAGTGCGCATCAGAGGGGGACAAAATTTAAAACAAAACACCTTGGCTAAAACAGACTGAGGTATTTTTCTAGTGCAGAATTTTTAACACGAAAGACCTTCAAGTTTTAAAATAAGGATTTGAGGGAAATCTGTGAAAGTTTCCACGTTCCAACAAGCTGCTCTTTGTTTGCGTTCGTGTTGAAGTCATGCTTCTTCGACGATGCCACGGTGCAGGCATGAGCTCACTCGGGCCTTTTCTTCCTTTTTTTTCCACGTTTCCCTGCAAATGTGTGAGTGTGTGTGCATCTGTGATCTTGTTCATTTAGCGCCAGCTGAAGGTCTTTCTCAACACGCGCACACATGCAAAATCCCCTTCGACGGGCCTCCTAACTAGAACGAAGAAGGATAAAAAATAAAAGAATCAGCCCGCAACTCAAGCGACGTCTTTTTCTCGTACTGGCAAGGGGCAAGAATTTGCCTTTTTAAAAAATGTTACTGCCACAAGGGTGTATATATGATACCTGTCAAGCTCAGCCAATTGTTCTCCTTTGAAAATGATATTCCTCTTATTAAGTGAGGAAAAAAACCTTACAAAAACAATGTGGCACCTGTTTAGTCACAGCAAGACGGACTATCCATCCATCTATTTTCTGTACTGCTTATCCTCGCGGGGGAGCTAGAGCCCATCCCAGTTATCTTTGGGCATTGTGTAGGGGACACCCTGAACCGGTTGCAGGGCACACAGAGATAGACTCTCTCATTCATAGCTAGGGACAATTTGGACCCACCAATTAATTTGACAGGCGTGTTTTTGGAATATGGGAGGAAACCGGAGTTCCCGGAGGAAACCCACACAAGCACGGGGAGAACATGCAAACTCCGCACAGGTAGCTGGATTTGATCCCATGACCTCAGGACTGTGCCGAGGACGCGCTAACCAGTCATCCGCCCCTCAAGACAGACTGTATCGAACGAAAACAACAATAAATTACCAAATAAACAACACAATTCTTTCATTATCCTTCTTGAATCTTCCCCTACTTGCAGTGGAATTCATTCATCCATCCATTATCTGCACCGCTTATCCTCAGTAGGGTCGCGGGGGTGCTGGAGCCCATCCCAGCTATCTTCGGGCAGTGGGCGGGGGACACCCTGAATCAGTGTTGCTTATTATACATAATAGGTTTTTTTTCCATACAAAAATTGTTAGACAGCCTCCACAACTTGAAATGATCAAAACCATATAAAATTCTGGTAAAATTGATATGATATCCTTGATTGTTGACCATCAGAAGAAGTAATATAATATAAGAACAAATTTAATTGGATTCTAAAAAATAAAAAAAATTATACTTTGTCAATATCATGTAAAAAAAGGTCATTTTTTTCATTGAGTAGAATTTTAAAGTGTAATTGTTTGGAAATCTGTCAATATAAATGCATTATATACAAAAATATTGGGAGAATAATAGTCATATATCTCATCATCCAGAAAATAAATAATTTGGGCAGATAATTGTTTTTCATATGAGAGCGAAAATGTGTTTTTAAAAATGAGATCGGGAAAAATGTTTTCATTTAACTGTTCTTTTATTCATTCTCATGCTTTAAATCATATTTTTTATTTTATATTCATAATTATTCAAAAACTTTAAAAAAAAAAAATCACAGCTAGAGACACCTAAAACTCAACATTTTGGAGATAAGTGTTTTACACTTGACAACGACGATTGGCTCTTAAAAATGAGATTGGGAAATAATTTCCTTTAACAGACAAATTAACTATTTTTATTGTGTTTTTCATTTTGTTTATATAATTGTTCCAAAACTTTATAAAACACACAATCACAGCTAGGGACCCCTAAAACCCCACTTGTATCTTCAAAAATAATCATACCCTACGACAGAGGGTCTCTATTGCTCACGAGTGAAGGGTCATTGTGATTTTCTAGGAAATTTAATTTTTAATGATTGTTTCGTGGTTGTCTGTGCCTGTTTTAACTCAACTTCTAATCATTACAACCTGGTAATAACATAGTAACAACATAGTAAAAACGCAAGTTGTTATTTTAGGGACGTGTGTCCAACTGATAGCCCTTTAAGCTCATCAGAAACAAAAAGTAGCACTCTGCTTCACAAAGTTTGGTGACCCCTGCTCTAAATTGTAATCAATGACAATAATAACAATTCTCAGCCTAATACATGAATGTGTCCATAATCCCTGCAAAAAAATTGCCAAATAATTAAATATTTTTCAAATAGCTTTAAAATTGTACCTGTAATGATTTCTGTTCCGGGTACGTTGCCAATCCTTCAGTTGTGCACGGCAATGTTGTACAAAGTTATGAAGACATGGCTTGAACTTGTGCAGGTGGGTGTACTTGTACTGCCTAGTGATGTGGTGGTGAAAAAAAATAGTTTGACTTGTGCAAACTACTAATGAGGCAAGTGGAAGGATGCTGTCAGGCTGTCTTTTAGATCAATATTTCTTAACTGGCTGGACCCAAAAGTGGGTCGCAGACCCGTTTTCAGTGGGTCGTGGGTCTTAGCCTTGGCAAAATAATGCAAAGAAAATGGGAAAAAAACTGAAGGTCAAAGCCACTCCTTAATAGTAGATGGCGATAATGCCTTGCAAATGCAAATTGACAACTTACATTTCACACCACAATGATAGCCAGTTAAAGTTTACACGTGTTGAGCATGGCCAAACCCAGATACTGCAATCTGATATGTGAAAATCCGCCAAGTGGCCCCTCTCCTACTTGCATTTAACATGCGCCCTGCCGGCCCCCACTTGCAGCAATAGTCGCAGCCGCATGGGTGCTGTTCATTTTTGACAGAAAGAATAGGAAAAAAGAGCCGCTAGGCATGACACAAATGTGTTTGCTCTGCCTCGCTTTCAGCAATAGTCGTTTGGGAATAATGGATTGCGCCCACAACTGTGCATTTCACTTCAGGTAAACCAGAATGGCACGCCTCCCGTAAACATGTGTGCTCTGCCGGTCCCTACTCTCAGCAATGTGCAATCGGAGATATTAGATCAAGGCCGCACGAGTGTAGTTCACTTTTTGTTGGACTTGAAGTGGTTTTGGTTTGGCTGGTCTTAAAAAAAACATTGACACATTGTACCATCTCTGTTTAAATCTGCAAAATGTTTTCATTAGATTAATTCTAGATTTTTTTTTCTCTATGTGGGTCGTGGCTTGTGTGTAAGGTGGGATGAGGGTCCTAGAGTCAGACCTCTGTTGACAACCACTGTTTTAGATGGTCAGGGAATTAAGAGCGATAACAATACTCCCGTTGAGAAATAGTGGATAGTTTTGGATTTACGGTATTGTAGATAGTTAGTTAGAGTAACACACTACCTTTTAGCGTAATTTATAAAGTTATTCCACAAAGTCCAGAGAGGTGCTCACTTTTCCCCAGTATCAGTATTGTCAACAAGCTGCTGTCAGTCAATGCTGAGGTCCGGGTCTTCTTTGAAGAGCGGATGAAGCTTTACACCAAAAAAAAACAACTAAAAGATTTAGGTGTTGTATATAAGTCAGATCCGGAGGACTCTCCTGTTACTGGGTTCCATGGAAACCATTACCTGTTTCATGTGGGGGAGTACACCCCTACCCCAAAAACTGGCTTGGAGAAGGATCGGCTCTGCCATGCTGTACTTGCCCAAGACACACTACAGGTGCGCCTACTACCCAGGTGGTTAAGGGCTCTGTGAACGTGAACCCCTCAAGGAAGCGAACTAGCTAGTGGGCCAGCGACATTTTCTTGCCTACGGCCGCCCATTTCCAAGTAACAGTCCATTAGCCAGGCCGCGACTGCGTCTTAGTAGCCAGTACGCAGATGCGATCTGACAGCCGTCAATTTCAACTGGATTACAAGGGCTTTTGTCCCCCGTGTTTCCCGACGGAGAAAAAGACGGTAGAAAAACGAGAGGCGCTCTGTGCGTTCTTTGTTGGCCAAGGTGGAAAAAAACGGAATCGCCCCCCCTCCCCCCCTCCCCTGCTCTCCTGTGGCCGCCCCCTGTTTCCTGCCCGATGATTTTTGGCAGGAAGACAAGGAGGGAGGGGAAAAGGCAAAGTGAACTTGAGGACGCGTTGGACAGGAAAAGAATTGTGGAAGAGGATTAGTAGCCTTTTTTTTAAAGTCTTACAGTACAGCCTGTTGATGTCTTTCTCATCCGACTTTGCTCCGATTTCTCCGAGCTACTCTTTGGGCCCCTGTCCCAACTAAATGACACTTGTCAGGGATTTACCGTCCTCAGGAAAGGAGATACTTCCATTTCTGACAAACAACTGAGTGGTTCACATGTTTGAGGAAAAAGAAAAATCGGTTTCAGTCTAGACTTCAAATAGTCCACAGTCTTGCGATTGTTAAATTGCGCAGTGGACCGTTTTCAATTTTTGTCCCAAGTAAGTTGGTGAGGGCTTCAGGCACCTTTCTTATTTTTTCACTGGAATGTCATTAATGTCATTCTTCATTGTCAAATATGCTATATGCACAACATACACCACGGACGAAATGAAACTTCTTTTTCCTTGGCGGAGGGAGAGAGTTGAGAGTTCTGCATTCAACATGATGAGATATGCTGTCTTTGAGCCTGCTGGTTCTGGCTCGGAGACTCCAAGGTCCAGTGGATTAGGATTTTTTGTTCCCCGAACAAGACATATATTTATTTCTTTTTTATTCTTTTGAGCAAAATATATATTTTTTCACCGTACTCTTGTTTTCAAATCAAATCCATCCCGTGGTTGGCAACCTTTTCTGTACCACAAACCAACAATATTTTTGTGGCCAGGCCCAATTATAACATTAGTAATAATAACAATAATGATAAATATAAAAAGGAGCCTAAGTACTCTGTTTAATCACTAGAACCCTAGGGATTTATTTGACATTAGAAAAGGCATTCTGATCGTCACACTATTTTTGCTGACAGTACCACGTTGTACAACATTATTTTGACTGAAATCATTCCCATAATGCTCTATTATAATGTTGGAAAACATGGCACTGTGAGTAAAATTATTGTAAAAATTAAATTCATATTCCAATGTCATATAAATTCCTAGTGATCTAGTGGTTAGGATTCAACGTTCTTACCGGCGCAATCCAAGTTTGATTCCCTCTCAGCCAATGCTGAACAAATGTGGCTGGCGGTATTTGTTGACTTATCAATCGTTGCTCTAATACAATTATATAAAATCTGGTGTAAAACGCACACTTAAACTTTGAGTTTTAGGGTGAGGGGTCAAATAAAATGTGTGTATACATGATTAAATTTAGTGTAAGCAAAATACATGGCAACTTCTTTCCTTTCTATACCAAAAGACCCATGGCTCGGTACCTGTCTGCTGCCTGGTGGTTGCTGACCACTGCCTTATAGAAATGGAAATGAAAAGGATTAGTATCTGATGAAAAATACAAAAAAGAATATTTGCACACAATTGCAACAAATTAAAATTGTGCCTCAGTTTTTTTTTCTTGTGTATAAGAAGGTGTGAAAAACTTAATTAGGTTTCCCTTAGTGCACTGGTTCCCAACTGGGTGACTTCAAGACCCACCATTCCCCACTAATGACAGCGTGCAGACCAAAGCAAGAAAAAAAATCCGCTTCTCAAATGTATCCAAAGAAAGGATTGTGCAGTTTAAACTAGAGTTAGTAGAATATATTCACCTTTTGGGTTGACCAACAAAACCAAAACAACTAAGTTCCTTGTATAGTCGCATATAAACCCTACCTCTTATATAAGTGACCCCCTAAAACTGCTTTTAAATAGGCACATACTTAAATAAATTGAAAATATAAATAAAGCGTGCACCTAAAAATTAATAGTTATTTAATAAAGATTAATACATTGTTCAAAAGCTAAAAATATATCATTTTTAAACCTTTTACCGTACCTTTTAACACCATTTAGGTATTTCGCCTCTGTTTTGTACCTCAAATGGATCTTTGTTGTCACTGTTTTCCACTTTTTCTTCCCTTTATCACTAACGTTCGTGGGATCCATTATTCCATCCATCCATTCATTATCTGAACTGCTTATAGAGTCGCAGGGGTTCTGAAGCCCATCCCCAGCTATCTTCGGGCAGTGGGCAGGGGACACCCTGAACTGGTTGCCAGCCAGTCGCAGGACCCATTATTATGGGCATTAAAGGGAAATAACACCAACAAAATCACAATTAAATGAGATGTCCATCTCAAATCGCAGAATGACTGAACAGGTAGAAGAGATCGAGCAGGGCATTATCTCCATCTACTGTGAAGGAGTGTAATTGACCCTGGCTTTTTTCTTGTTCTTAGTATTATTTTACCAAGGAAAAGACCCGCGACCCACTTTTGGGTCCCGACCCACCAGAGGAGCAGAGGAGCTAAGATGAGTGCCCATGAGATGAGGAGGGGGCACTCTGGGAGTTTAGGGGGTGGGTAGCAATGTGTGGGTAAGAAGGGGGGCTAATTATCCTACATGTACGTAAGGCAGTAGCCCTTGGGAACAAGGCGGCACTTGTTCCCGCTCGCGTTTTCAGTTAGCACCGTTGCTCCCCGGGAACAATCCCAGTGTTGTTTTGCCATTAGCGTGATGTGAATAGAGATGGCGCAGCTTTGTGGAGGGACCCCCACCAACCCATGCACACCCACATACATGCATACACACTCCGTTCCTCTTTCTTCCCAGAAGGGGCACCAGCTTTTCGATAAAATTAAATCCATACACATGTTTTAATTTGTCTTGTCCCGACAAGTCAGGCTTTTCATTTTTTATTGGAGGAGGGGTTCATTGTATACATTAAAGCAGTTGTCGGCACCCTTTTCTGTACGACAGACCAGTTCGTTGTCTGACAATATTAGGTCTGCGCGCTCAGCCTGCAGACGAGCTGAGCGCCAAGAGCGTGGACGCCAGCTGAGTTGTGCAAAATGGGGACGGAATCCATCCCTGGCGAAGATCCTCTACAAAGGAAAATAAAGCAAGAACAATGACAAGTGCATAATTTCCAAAAAAATGTGTAAGAAGAGCCCTGCCGGAACCCGGACTAATGATTGACATTTTAGGCCAACCCGAACTTCAGTTCGGGCTCGAGCTTAAGACCTTACCATTAATCCCGACCCAATAGCCGGCGCCCCCACCAAGTAAATTAATTGTGAGTCCTTTGCTTTATATGGAATTGGAACAAATGCGTCGCCACGTGCATCATATTTGTTATCATGGCATTACTGTGGCCCATTTTATTTGCAACTGCTTTGTTTTGTGCGTGTGTCCCCACAGTCCTGGTACCTGGGCGAGCTTAGTTCCATTCCAAGTGTCGAACGGGACGCCGATGCTGCCAACAAATGTCCACCAGAACTACAGCATAAGCATCATTGGTGAGCCGCTGGTCCCCACCGAGACCGGGAACTGAGCCCGAGGGGGGTACGGACCACTGCTTTGGAGAAGGTGCGCTTGGTTGAGGGGCAAACGGAAGGGGGGCTTGCAAAACCAGCAAAGACAGCCGCGGCTGTACAATCCCAAGACTCTTCCAGAAAAACATCCAGAGTCCCCCCTCGTTCATTTTTCCCTGGACCAAGATGGGCGCAGGAGTAAGAAAAGGATGCTTCAGGTGGGCCAACCCCCTTCCCCCCATACATACACACACACAGATCCCTTACCCAACATACACAAACACACACACAACCAGTCCACACACACAAACACACACACCAGCCAGTTGTTGTTTGCAGAACTTTGTGATGCATTCAAATACTGTGATGTATAGTTGCCTTAATGTTCTACTGCATGACACTCAAATCTGTGCTTCTGATGAGAAACGCGTGCGGCGTTGGGTGGGGGGTGGGAGGCTTCGAGGGTCAAACAAAGTCACTGTGTACACAGTCGAAAAACAATGAGCGCTTCTTTGTCGACCGTGATACCGGAAGAAACAAAAAAATGTTTCTTTGTTTTTGTTTATTCGTTTGTTTGTTTGACTTCTAACAATTGACAGAGTTAATTAACTACTTGAGATTTGACCCCTCACTAAAGGATTTTTTGATCCCTTTCAAAAAGGTATTTTTTGGTTCAAGAGCAATTTCCATGGAGGCAAGTGCAATTGAATTGTTTTGAAGGGAAGCTATCAGTCTGTCTGCCCTCAGACTCTAAAGGAAAGGGGGATAAACACCCTACGCTTTGATGGGTAAAATGTTTTTTCTTTTGATTTCGCTTTGCGTGTTTTTTTGTTTGTTTTTTTTTTAACAATTTGATTTCAGTCCCAACCCCAGCAGCAACACCAGCACTTGTTTTTGTTCAGTGTCCTTCCGCAATTGTACCGGGACATGTTGTTTATTCTTTTCCTATTTATTTCTTGCGAAAGGGGATGAAATGAACCCTTTGAGAAAGAAATGAACACATATGGTGTGTAAAAAGGAAAAAAAAAGGCATTTCATTTCTTTTTTTAAGAATATGATTGAGAGAATTTTGTCCATTGGCTTTGAAAGCGTATGTTTACAAGAAAACAAGTGTTCATGGATGGAAATGTACAGTGAAATTGTCAATCAGTCATGCAACGGCATGAAAAAAATATGTAAAAATGGCGTTGAGAGCCGTCAGCCTCTGCAGTCTTCACTTCATTTGCACGACGATACGTGACGTCCACATGACGTGCCTTCCCACAGAGCTCCACGCAAGCACGCACACATGCAAACACACACTTTTCTTTTTAGAATGGCGCAGAGCTAACGTTTTTAACGGGGTTTTGTTTTTGTATTTTGAAAATGTTTAACTGTCAAACTTCAAGTACTTTTTTGGGTGGGTCGCGTATCCCATTGCTGTGTATAGTCAAACGTCATCACTCTGTTTTTGCTTTTTGGTCCATTTTGCCTCCAGTTTTGGTTCCCTGTGGCTTTTCTAATCACTTCTCACCTTCCTTCTTCCAGCACTCGTCCTTGAATTCAGACAATTATGCAATACCAAGTTTTGCCTATGTAGGTAGTGCTTATAGACCACGTCAAATATTAGAGGCTAGTTTGGAGATAGACACTATTGTAATGCATTTATTTTCTTGATGTTGTTGTCGTTGTGGGTAGAATCCCCCCCCCTCCTTCATTTTGTTCAATTCAACCAAAGTAGGGGCTTGTGTCTATGCAGTGTACGACAAGGTCTTCTGTTCTAGCATAGATCCAGTCTACATTTAAGACTTTTTGCCTCTTCTTATTAATGCATCTCTGGTGGTCGGACGGCTGCAAAACTCACGCGTCTGTCTGACATTGGTTAAAAAAAGAAACTGAAAAAATAAAAAGGTAGGCTCGTAGAGAAACAGCTCGACTTGAGGCCGCGACAATCATGCCAAAACGTGACACACAAACACACTCCCAAGTAGATGCCTTAAGAGCAGCAGCAAGCAGTGCTCAACAATCACACACAGCGACCAATCACGTCCAAACGGACACAATCAACAACAGTCACTTCCAAAAACTTCAATCAATTGACCCAATTTCACTACACTGCATCGTCTGAAATAAGCTCGACCCATTTTATCAGGTAAAAATAAAAATCCATAACATTTAATAAAGATGTTTTTTACTTACACTTGTAACACCGTCAATTCCGAACTACAAACCGTTTTCTGACATTTTAAACACGGTGGCTTGCAATACGATATGGATTATACTTTTGTATTTTTTTTTTATGTTATTTCGCGAGGCGGATAGTCGCGAGCGTGTCGGTTGGGACTTTGAACGCATGCCTGGCCCTTTCCACAGATCTCCCCGGCTGCGGTGCATATCGGGCCCCCGCATTGACGTGGTTGCGCTCCCCCGACACAATATGTTACAAAAATACAAAATAAAATCGTAAAAAACAAAAGAACGGTCTTTCGGTACAGGATGTGTCTCACTATAGGGAAAAGACAAATGTACAACATTTAAAGAAGGGAGGGACACAAAGGGGAAAGGAATTTCAAAATGTGAGAATGTACATCAAATGTGTTTGTGCAACATTGATAGGAAGGCACTATAACACAGTGTCATGATTTTCTGGAAAGATATTTCCAAAATCCAGTAAAATGTATGTGATTTTCTTCAATATTGCTCTCCTTTCCAGCACTTTGTCATGTGCGCAAGGGATGGGAGAGCTTAAGATCGGTCGCATGGCTCAGCTTGTGCAAAGACTGTTGTGATTGTACAGGCTTTTTAATATTAGTCAGCACAGTGCACTGAGTTTTGTTTTACTCCTGCGCATATGTTGATGAAAATGTAATTGATATTCGACTTCTACGCCAGTTGATTAAAATTGACAGCTGCGGACACAGTCTGCAAACGAGTGTCTTAATGTATTACTTTTCTGCACTAGACATTTTCCCGCCGATTTTTAAAAAAATGTAATAAATGGACGTTAATGAGTTTGATCTTATGGTCGTTTAACCCGCTTGCTTAAAATCTGGTGCGGTTTGTTTAAAAAGTTGAGTTTCTTCCTTTAATTTGTGCATGCGGCTTTTAATCAGGTATGCTTTGTAGTCTGGAATGCACGGTATTTACTTACGGCTATATAAAGTAATTCCATCCCTCTCAAACAATTTCGCTTTTCGTGACATGTCTCCAACTTCAGGAATCAGTTGGCTGCCCTGACAGAAAAGGGTGTTTCTTATTGTATCACACTCAAATTTTTAGTCACTTATTAGTTCAGAAAAGGATTTAGTTTAGTTTTTAAATACGGTACAACTTTTGTTTTTCTTAAATCAAGAGTTGACAAGCGCTCCATTTTATTCTTTGACAGTTTGCTGTGAGATTATTTTACCCAAGTCCGAATACGTGCCTTGGCTTAATCAACGCTGCTCAATGAAAACGCACGACAATTCCCACACTCAATTTTGAAACCAGCAAACACACGCACAGACACACACAAGAGGTAAGACCGGGCCTAAAAAAATCAAGCCCGACCCGGGCCCGCAGGTACTAAAACCCAAATCTGCCCGAGCCCCCAAATTACTGTAATTTGCGGAACCCAGTTCGAAGCAAACCTGAATTTTTATATTTTGTTTGTGAGGACTCGGGCTGCGCGAGAGGGGACACTGAATCCATCGTGCGGATCTTCCACAAAGAACAATGACGGGTGGATAATTTTAAAAGAAAAATTAGAGAAATAGAGAAGCCCAGCCAAAACCCAAACGTATTGATTGACATTTTAGCTCCGACCCGGCATGAATTTTGGGCCGGGCTGGGCCCAAGATCTTACCTTTAAATCACACACACATGTAGAAATACGACATAGCACTTACATAGCTTCTAGGCAATCCCTCTGTGTTTCCGAGCAAAATCTCTCAGGTGTTACAGGGGCATTATGCATGTCAATCAGTGCAACTCGTGTTGACACCTATTTGCACTCACCCTCACCCAATTGCGAAAGCAAGACGACTACACATCCTCAAGTCGAGCTACATCTCTCCAACTTGTTTGTTTTTTTAAGCCTGCGACCATCGTAGACCCTGTGTGTGCATGTGTGCGTGCAAGTACGAGTGTGAGTGTCAATGAGGGTCTTCCTACGGACAAAAAACAAAGTTTCTACACTGTAAATCTAACCGGAGTTTTAACTTTGGGAATCGTTCAATTTAGAGGGGGCAAAAAGTGTCAATTCCATTTTTGGAAAGAAAAAGATATATACGTTTTTGGGGCTGTTTTGGAGTTAGAACTCCCCAGATTCTCCCCGAAGGAACGGAATCTTAATTCTTGTCTGCCTATATGAACCCAGAAGCCCTAACCTGAAAATTTGGGAGAACTTGCCTTCCCTATGCAGCATAGCACTATTATGTTGGAAATTTACATGAACATAGTTCCTCGGCACTAGAGTGCCACATGATGGCGGCCAAGCCCTACTTTTGTCTCCACGAAGCTCCACACTTTCAACATAGTTCTGAACTGTGAATGTGCAGGTGCTTCACTGTATAAAATAACAAAAATGAAGGCTTTTAAAAATATATTATTATTATGGTTTTTCTGAACTTGCTTAGTGCTAGTAGATATTTCCATTTGGGAATTGTATTTCCTTAGTGCGGCCATAGCATGTGTGATGTGTATATTTTTTTATATTTTGGAGGGTGGGAAAAATGGTGCGGTTTCTTGTCCAACAAGATGGCGGCATGAGGGAGGTCTTTGTAGCAGCTGGTCAGCGATGTTGCCTGAATCCCGGTTCAGACCCTCATCCCTCCCCAAGATTGCACGAGAAAAGCAGGGTAAAAAATTTGGTAACTAAACACCGTATTATCCGGAATACAAGGCTCACCTAAGAAAATACAAATTGGACAGAAATTTCAACATGTGCTTTCTAATCGAGGACGCCTTATATATGAATACCATTGGAAATGCATACTGAAAAATTACCATATTTGTGTGCAATTATTGATCAGTCGAAAAATATCGCTGACCACAATCGTTTAACGATGGGGATCGAACTCGGATAGCGACAGTGAGAGTGCTGAATCCTAACCACTAGTCCTTTAGGGACATAGATGGCAAATGAAAAGGCTATAGGTCCTATCTCAACCTCCCACTGTTTTTAGTCATGGAACCAGATATGAATGTTAGAGAACGGACAAAACAGAAGGTGATTAAAAATCAGTATAAAATGTTTGTCTCAGTTCAAACTTAACAAAATACTGACTAAAATTTTAGAATGTATTTGTTTAGTGTCCTTCAAAGTCTGATTCAACAACAGATAAAACAGAGTGGTGTTTCCCTCTCGTGAATTTTACATTTATTTATATCTTTCCATACAACTGTTAAGTTTCTATTTTAGTAGACATTTAAAATAAAGCAAGAAGACATCAATGGATTTTGAACTTGTAAGGGGAAACCGGATAGAAAAGAGAATTCCGTCCCTTCCTAGAGCCCTCCTTCAAGCCCCCTCTTTTTATAAGATCTTCAAGGTTACAAAATAAAACAGATCAGCCCTAAAGGGTGTGGGTATCAAAGAACAGCAACATAATTGGCCGATAGCGAAAATAACGCAATAGTCAAAACAACGAGTAACAATGAGTCAAAATAAGGAACTTAAATCCCATGAAATCGCTTTTGAATATGTGCAATACTAAAAAACAAAATAAACTTAACGACTTCCTGTTTTCTCCATTCTTGAACATGGCACCATGACAAAAATTAGTGTGATAGGATAAAATCTAATGCATTTTTGTGTGTTATCTGTAGCCCTAGTGGTTTTGTGGATTGGATATGGCGCTCTCCTCTCCAAGATCAAATCCCGTTGCATCTCATGTTTTGCAATTGTGATCAACGATATATTTACTTACTTGTTTTTTGTGCAACCATAGTCCTTATTCTACTTTCAAGTCTGTTGCACCTTATATATGAAAAAACACAAGACAGACTATCTTTTGAGAGGTGCACCATATAATTGGGTGAGCCTTATAGTGCAGAAAATACGGTATTTGTGAATGTTGTCTTTCTTTTTGATGTGATTGGTGCTATTTTCCTGTTAGCTCTTACTTGAGGGAATATCTTAAGCCCGAGCCCGACCCACAGATAAATATCACAAATAAAATATAAAAATGTAGGTTTGCTTCGGGCTCGGTCCATCAAATCAAGTTAATTGGGCGGGCTCTAATACCCGCAGGCCTGAGTCGGGTCGTGCTGGATTGTTTAGGCCCGATCTTACCTCTAGCTCTTACACCATGCTTGTTTTAGAGAAAACAAAAAAAATATCATTGACAACCCCCTCCTCACTTTTTCCTTCCTCCCGTGATGCACTTTTTTGGGAAACCATCGACCGCGAATTTGCGTAGCTTCGCGTCCACCGGCGTTGTCGGGCAGGGTTGGAATGTTAAAACAGTGTTCATGGCGGCCCTTCAAGTATTATCGCGTTGCCGGACGTGACTTTTTTATGCAAACGGCGTGCAATTGCCCCCTCCCCCTGCCATCCTCACATTCAAGCCACCACGAGGGCTCGTACCTGCAGGAAGTCTCTCTCTCTCTATCTCTTTCTCTCCTACTTTCTCTCTTTCTCATCAACCAGCAATTTGTTTCACCAAAACAAGACGAGCAATGCAGTGCCTGTTCCAGCTGTCCAACTTGTACATACATGTAAAATGTGACATAGACTTACTTTTGGGCGAGGCTTATTCATGTCCGAGCATGTCAGCGCACATGGAGTTTGCTTCTAGTTTTGGAAATGAGATAAAAAGAGAGTGTTTTCTTTGTTTGGGGCAGCGCTAAGCAGTCTTTTTAAATGCAGGGCAGGTCTTGTGGCACTTTTACTTCCCCAACCCCTCGCACACATAATAACATCACCAACGAAGCGCTCTGTGATCCAGTTCCGCTGTGAGTGTGTGCAAAAAAGGTCTTTGTATGTATCTGAATGTACGTTTTAGTGGACTTTTCTATGCCCCTTTTTATTTTAGCAGTTACAAGGTGTCCATTGTGAACTGTACAGGCTTTGATGCCTTCTCTTTCTTTCTATTTTTTTCTCATTTGGGGGGAGGGGTTGCCTTACGGTCAGTTAAGTTTGGTGCAGGGGTTAAAATTGCCACAAGATTAAAAATCATTGTAAATAGAGGCTCAACTTTTTCTTTCTTTTTTTTTGTGGTTGTTACTGTTATATCCAGCCTATACTGCTAGCAGCTGTTCTTACTGCAGTCAATTACTGGAAGTGGATATATTTCCTATGCAAAAACTGTTTAAACAATAAAACGAGCTATGCTACAACAAAATATTGACTGTGTGGTGGTATTTTACTTGTGTCATTTATTTGGGAACAGAAGCTGATATTCCGCAAACCATATTGTAATTTAAATATAACTTTGCAAAACGTATTTTGTTTGTCCGTGTGCATTTTTTTTTGACTGAAAATAATTTAATTAAAATGTCATCATATTTACATATTACATTTGAGTGTTGAAAAACTAATAACAACAAAAGACGCTCATTAAATAAATAATGCAAAACTTGATTTCGCTCAAATTGACTATAAATCATACTCTATATCAGGGGTCAAGTTTCACATTTTCAAATTTAATTTTTCCCCACTGATCATCAAATAGAAGGTAAGACGAAGTTAAGAACTTGGAAAAAAATTGACAAAACAGGGGCACTAGCAGGAAAAAGCAAGAGTTTAACTTCGTCCCGCTCCCTTGACAATCCAAAAACGAAGCTGTTGGCCAAAATGGCATCTCGGCGTTGAAGTAAGATCTCAGTGAAGCCAGTCTGTGCTCCCATCAGCTCGTCGGACATTCTCCTTCAGGCATTTCAACAGACTCCATTTTACCATGACGACCAGCGTCCTCTCGGTGAGCATGAAAATCAACACATATACATCTTCATCTCCAATTTTGATAGCACAGTCTTTTCCAATTTCCACAGGAATCAGGGCTATAACTACTTAGGTAAGTGCAACACCATGTTTCTACTAGCAATGGCAGGAACATTGTACCGCTTTTCTACTTTTATATCTGGTAAAAAGAAATGTCATTTGGATTTTTTTCAGTGTATCTTAGCCAATGAGATGCTTCAAAATCCACATGCGGGTGTAACGTCTGCCTTCTACCAATTCCTGGGTATTTTTTCACGTGTATAGTTTGTGCAACTTGTGAAAAAAAGGACAAATGATCAACGATGTGCATGAAATGTTTTAAGGCAAATGTCACGAGATTTCAAACATGTGGAAGATTCACAAAATGGGATGGAGGACGAGTAATGATCAGTCGATTCCCAAGGTTAGAACGTTGACCATGTCACATTGCTGAAGGTAAATATATCTGTATCCTTCATGTTTGCTGTATTTTGTACCATTCTTAGAAACGAACTGAAACTATTATTTATGTCAAGAATGACTGTCAAATTGATCAAGTCAAGTCAAATGTATTTGTATAGCTCACAAGATGCCTCAAAGGACTGCACAGGATTACAATTACACCATCCTCTGATATTAAAACAACGTCCGGGCAAGAAAAAACGCAAAACCTCAGCACGAGCAAAATAACTAGTGGTAATTCCCCTTCCAGGATGACTAGGGTGCAATAGATTTAGCATCGGGTAACAGTACACAAAACATAGTGCAGCTCAATAACAGAAAACAATTGGTAATATGTTGAAATTCGGCCAGAAAGTGCATGACATCAACGACGCAGCTTCCCATCTCTGCCGGCTGGTCGATGCAGGCGTTGACATGCTTCAGGTCCAGATGCTGGTCCGCTGACTCATCTCAAATCATCCTTCTCCCCCGTGTCACCACCAGCCAGGCATTCAGAAAAAGACACTATAAGAAAAGTGTTTAAAAACTTCCACTCACCCTTAGCAATCTTAAGTAACTGCGCGAGGGAGACTAAATTTTACTGGGATATTTGTTGATAAGTGACACAGGCTCTAGCATTTTTATAATTTCATATATTTGATGACATCATCAAAAGGTCAACCAATGAAATCAAATGAAAATGAGCTTTTGTCTGTAGATTTGAATCTAAATATTTGGCTTTCATGGCTCTAAATGGTCAGCGGCTTCTGCTCTATATTCTAAGAGAAAGATTATATGTTCTTACAATTACTTGTTTCAGAGAAAAAGGCCAAAGAGCCCTTCCTGGATTCCAAAATCTCATTTGGGATCTGTCAAGAAACCAAAAGAAAGGTCAACTTTTTAAGGAAAGATGCCTCCACTGATGACGTATTGCGCTAATTGGATTTGCACAGGTTCCTCCCAAGAGCTAGCGTGCTTTTACTTTGCTTAATCTGTGCTAATACTTGAAACCCCGCGTAACTGCAAACAATCTTAAGAGTGCTCGTCGCATTTTTGGAGTCACCCTAGGTAAAGTCAATGTGGGTCACGGTGACAAGTACGCCCTTCTTTGATCTGGTAAGCTCTCCTAATGGGATGGAGGCGGCAAAAGTCCGTCTAGGCGAATTACGATTCGATGGCCTCGAATGCACTGGCGGCGTGGCCTGGCTTGCAAAAGGAAAATCAGCATTGTCCTTAAAGGTATTCCCAAATTCTAAAGAATGCAAATTTTGAGGAATTAGTGCACGTTTTTTTGCAGCGAATCTAAATATTTATTGGTATATTCCAATTATTTTCAGAAATAGCGTGTCTTGTCTTTGTCATCTGAGCTCTGACATCATTGGAGAAACACTAGCCCCCCAGCAAGCCAGTCGCCAGTGTTTACCTGTTTTTCGAGGAGTGTTTTAAGCCAAGTTTTGGTAGGATTTTTGGAGAATGCCTAGGCATTGTGTTGCAGGTGGATTGAGTAACAGTACAACAAAGGGCAATCAGCCAAAAAGGGGCTAACTGGCAAAAATAACACAAGGAGAGCAAACAGGTGCTAACTGGGACCGGTTAGAGTGACTTTTACAGTTGTTTTTTGTCAGAGTAGCATAAAAAGGGTAAGTAAGAAAATGCATGTTTCAAGTTCAGTCTAAACAGCAACCCAAACCCCAAAAAGATTGAATTGAAAATATTTATTGTCATCGACAGCAACATTGTGAATCCTTGTATGCAACAAGATTATAGATGGCACTCCAGGATAAACTGGTAGTAAAGATTTAAAAGAAAAAAGCAGAGAAAAGACTATGAGGTTAAATTAGCAAAAATATTTACAACTTAGTGCTAGAGACTATAATAATTGTGCAATGGGAGGAATAGTGCATCATAACAATAGTGCAATGAAAGGAAGTGCAATAAACACTTAGCAGCAACAAAAATCAAGGTGCATGTCTTTCACAGTTTTCTGCAATAACATTAACAGCAGAAAACGAAATAAGTTATGTAATGTATACTTTCACAGTTTTGCGTCCTTGTTTAGGGTGGTGATGTCCCTGGGGAAGAAGCTGTCTCTGAACCTGTTTGTCCTTGCGTTATTAAAGATGAGAAAAAGAGTTTATCAAGCGCTTCTAAGAAATGCACCTACTTGCACGTGCAACTTAAAGAACTTGATAGGGATGACACTAACCAAAAGACGGTGTTTCAAATTCCATACAGCTACTCTAAAATCATGATACAAAATCAGAGATGATAATGTAAATTGAAAAGTGTAACGAAGAATCGATGCCCTGCAAGTGACTCAGTCATCTGAGCCGGCGTTTTCGGCCAGTTCCATGCTTCGCACTTTGAACTTGTTTTTCGGGTATTTGCGGAAGTTCAAAAAGAACACAACAGGCCACTTTTCTACTGAAGAGGTCCGAAGGGAGGGGGTGAGCTTAAATGGTCTTCTCATCAGTGTGTATTCCCACACACATTTGCATAAATTTCATAGTCTTAAGTGTCGGTTTGGGACGGCAGCGCGTTATTAGTCCACGTCGAGGTGGTGGTACCAGCCTGCCGCACTGAGGCTCCTTGTTATCTAGCTGAAAGCGCCGGGCCGGGTCTTAAGATCGTGGGATTTGTTCCCGTATTGAAGCTCAGGACGGGCTTGGAAAAAGAAACAGGTGTTGGCTGTTTGTGCGTCCGTAGCTCGGCGAAAAAACAAAAAAACAAAAAACACGCTGTTCATCTGTTGTGTTTGTGTGTGTGTGTGTGTATATACATGTGACAGAGGGCCTTCGTGGGGAAAGGGGGATGGAGGGAGGGTTCTTTATTGAAAAGTGCGCCTCTCCTCCCCTGTTCAACATGCTGGATTAGCACCAGCAGTTTCCCATGGAGCAGTCGTGCAACCCTGCCCGCCCCCCTCTGCACATTTGCATAAGGCGCAGACAGGCGGAGATGCGACAAACAAACCTGGCAAGCGGCTGCACACGTTACACATCAAGACAAACAAAGCTAGCGCTACAGTAAAGTCCGGTCCTGCCTCCAAAGTGCTCACCTCCCAACATATTTCATGGGCGCTTCACGGCTGGGCCACACGGCCGCCAAGTCCCCGTCAGGGGCCTGATTTATGGCGCTCGCAGCATTCCTGGGCCGCCCCGGCTGAAATATGAGAACAGGCGCAGAGAGGATATTCGCTTTGCACCTCTGCAAACCCTCGCTCGCACGTTGGAGATGCTGGACGAAGTCGTATTACAAGCTAGGTCACCCCGAAATGGCTGCTCGGAACCAAAATGTCCGATTCATCTCTCAAGGGGGATTTGATGATTGATAGTGAGGAATGTCAGGTCGAAAACCGTTGCATTTACACTAAAATGGCTGCCAACCTTGGAGTTTTTCCTCTTTTGGTTTTTGTCCGTCCATTGTAGCCCTTTTTATTTTGGTCATCCATCTAGATACATATCTAAGTATAGATACAAATCTATCTATCTATCTATCTATCTACAGAGATTGATAAAGGAATCAAGAATAAATTTAAGTGGTCATGGCTGGAGAAGACTGTCACAGTAAACGTTAAAATCGGCGCAAAGATCGAGGAAGTTACAGAAACTTTGAGCCAGTTCGTCGCAAAGTGTGATGTTCCAGGGAAGGCAAAGTGTCTATACTGTGTCGATCTGATCAATTATGGTACGCGAGGTTGTGTGGCACTGATCGATCATGCTAAAATGAACAAGCACAAAGCAAAAATAGCTTGCCGGCGATCAAATTATGCACTCGGATCCGCATTTAAAATCGGCAGCCACCGGTTCAACATTATTGGCCGTTTCAAATCCTTCCACTTCAAATACTAGCAGCAGTCAACCACTGGTTCCCCTGTGTGACAGAAAATCCCAATCTGAGGTATTTATAAATCTATTTATTTATGAAATGATTTTATCTTTTGTGTTTATACAATATTTAGAACAGGATAAACAAAATTTAAAATTTGTTATAAACATGATTAAAATAGATTATTTTGTATCATCATGATCATGTTCAATATTACGAATGCTTTTAATGTCAATATATTATTATTTTTTAAATTTATATACATATATATATATATATATATATATATATATATATATATATATATATATATATATATATATATAATACATGGTTTCTGTTTTGTTGGATTTAATTCATTCTAGTGCAATTTTCACATAGCAAATAAGATAAATGCTGTTGACTTCAGGGGGGCTTTGCCCCCCTGAGCCCCCCACCGGGCTCCGCCCTGGACCCTGGCTATTTCAGCTGAAAATGAAAATCTCCATTCTGATCCCTGTATCTATCTATCTATCTATCTATCTATCTATCTATCTATCTATCTAAGCCATATCCCAGTCAAGAACACACTCACGTTCAGCAGACATTCATTCCCCTTCGTTCTTCCCAACCTGACACTGAATATTAAGCCAACAGCACAACCAGCGGTGCGCTGCTGTGCCATGCAACCTTTCATTAGCAGAGAGCCCCGACAGCATACAATGGTTTACTCTACAGTGGTTTACTCTTTGCGGTTTCGCTACTTCACAGAGTTTCATCGTGCATTGTGTTTTGCATTCTGATTGGCTTCACTGTGGCCCTTCACCGTTTCTGCTTGTGTCTGCCTGCGTGTGAATCATGTCACAGTCTATGTTATAGACATACATAAAAGGCAAGGCAAGTTTATTTGTACAGCACAATTCATACACAAGGCATTTCAAAGTGCTTTACAGAAATGGCAAAAGACAGGTTAAAAACAGCTTGACGAACCTAGATTCCCTACCCGCAAATCTCATTCAATTTCAAAGTTCTCTAAAACCTATGTCAACATGGACCTACAAATGCACCGGACGGCAGGGGAAGGTGCTTTCCATCGCCAACGGGGGTAAAAGCATTTTGATGCCACACTTTTGTTTTTCCAGTAACTTCCACACAGGCAATATAGCAGCAAGATTATTTTGAAATTACATTTTGACAGTACAGAAGTTATTGGTAAAACAGAACAGTAAAGAACAGTGCTTGCTTGAGCCTGTAAAAAGGGGTCGTTATTTGGTTTCAATGTATAACAAAGGAATTCACAGGATGGGGTGCATCGTAATTGTCCTTAAAAAGTTCTCTACCAAGTATGTGTTAACAATAAAATAATTTTGTGCAAAAAAAAATCACCATTTCACCAGATGCTGGCAGTATCCCTTTGGCCGGTATGCCCGTGGCTTTCTGTGAGAATTTCAGCCCACCCCATTTCCAACATGGCAACTGTAAATAAAAAAAGGAAAGTTGACGGTAAGGGGCCGCCGCATCTACGACAAGTGGAAATTTGAGTACTTTTTCACCAATATCCAAAGTAACTGCGTCTGCCTAATTAGCCAAAAGACTGTGGCTGTTTTCAAAGAATATTGTATCGATTGGTCCTGCCAGACAAAGCATCCTGACTACAAAAAGCTAAGTGGAAACAAATACTGTGAAAAGGTGAAGCAACTGGAGGCTGTTTTAATGGCACAGCAGCGCTTTTTCACAATACCCTGTGAGTCAAACGAAAATACTACAAAGGCGAGCTACGAGGTTGTGATGCTGATTGCCAAACACTGCAAAACTATCAAGCAGGTTGAATTTATTAAAGACTGTTCGAATAATGCCAGGCTGAACAGTCTGCCCTCACACATATGTTTACTAAATCCGGCCCGCTTTGGACACCCATGGCTTAAGGTATCGTAAGTCAGAGCTTGAAAATTGTTACATTTTTCTTGTTCAACTCTGGAGTTCACTATATTTATATTGTGCCTTTAGAATGAAATGCAAAGAATTGCAGCTGTTTCTAATTGTCATTTATAGTCTGTGAACGTAAAACAGACACAAGTATCATTATTCACATTTGCATCGTTATTATATACTACAAAAAATGCTGCCTGCTTGAAAATAAAAACCCTGGACAGAAATTAGGTAATATTTCAGGTAAAAAACAGGTCCAAAAAAATGTGTGTGTTTTTTTTGTTTGTTATTTATTTCCCTTTTATTTTCTTTGTTATTGTATGTGTGTGTCTTGCTGTCGGTCACCCTCTTGAGGGATATGACCAAGGTAGATAGATAGATAGATAGATAGATAGATAGATAGATAGATAGATAGATAGATAGATAGATAGATAGATAGATAGATAGATAGATAGATAGATAGATAGATAGATAGATAGATAGATAGATAGATAGATAGATAGATAAAAAAACAGAATAGATAGGTCAATGAAATCCAAAAGGTTGCATAGAATTAACTTTAAAGAGCATTTTATTTAAAGGGATAACTTTATTTTTGATAAATTGAAATATTCAATTTTGTAATATGTTGTGCCTTACACTGGCAGTGTTTTGTCTATTAAAAATACAATTAAAATGACGTTTCGGTTTTATCAAAAATGGATGCCAGTGTAAGTGAATATCTGTTACTCGGGCGTTAGGAGGCGGGGTTAATCCTTTTATTTTATTTATTTATGTTTTTTCCAAAAGAATAAACAAAAAAAAAGTGGAAAAAAAGAAGGCTATGTTTTTATAGACAGTCTCTAAATAAATTAAATTAGAAAAAGGAAAATACTCTGATCAAAATTTTTTAAAAATCAGGTAATTTTCTGTAATTTTGAGACTTCCTATCCGGGCTGAACTTTTATTTTGAAGGCATACGGAAACCCAAACGAGAAAGTAAAACGAGATGCCTAAACTTTAGATACTTGAAAGTTGTAACAAGGTAACAAACAAAGTTTACTTCATAATTATTTGTGGTTGTGATGCCAAAAAAGTAATTTACCCCACTTTGTTTGCATTATGCGTGCTTGTTGATGCCATGTTTGTTCTTAATTTTCCGGCAGTGTAAAACGTTTTTTGTTTTTTTTTAAATATGGCTCATTAAAAACAGAAATAAGAGCCATAGATTATTGACTGTTGTGTTTTTGCAGCGTTGAATGAAGATGTTTCAACACAATGAACAAGAGTCTGCGACTCTGAAGGTAAACCTTGAACTCTTTTATTTTATTTTTTTCCCATGTACTCATTTTAATGCTTTAAGGCGGTTCAACCATTTTCTAGTAAACACACTCGGAAAAATAATTCTGTTTTCAAATAAAAACACAAAAAAGAAAGTGACAGCCATAATTGTACACCTGCTGATGTGACGTCACGATAACACGTCGAGTGAACATCAGTCAGTGGTAGTGCTTTACAACGGCCACCAATGAGACCACATGCGTTTAAGACGTCATACATGCCTGGATTACCGAATCTCACGATTGATGTGAGTAGACAAAAAATAAGTCTTTTTTTCAATTGTTTTCCCATATTTTGACAAACTTGTGTCATACTTAGTATTTGTGGTCAGCATTTAAAGCGTGTCACTAAAAACACTTGCGCCCTTGGCTTCTCCTGTTAATTTTAGAGCATTTAGCCGCTATAGCTAGCAAGGATTGTTAGATAATACTTACCAAGTCATGAGTTGACTGTAATTAAAGTAGAGTGAAATTAGTACTCAAGTGATTGGTATTTGACTGCAAAATATTTACTTACATTTTAGAAATGTGTAAACCCATGCCTTCAAACCACAAACTCCCGGCCCGCGGGCCACGTCCTGCCCGCCGTGTAACCATATCCGGCCCGCAAGACCATTTTACATTATTTTTATTAATGGCCCGTTAATATAAACAATGCCGTCTCATCCCTGCACATCATATTCTGACATTTTAGTCACTGTACCTATTCCTTCATATATGATTTATACTATACTATATAACAGGGGTCGGGAATCTATGGCTCGCGAGCCAGATATAGCTCTTTCTATGAGTACCCATGGCTCAGAGACTAATTTAATTGCATGCAAATTTTCTCCATCTCGTTCAAGACTTGAGCCATTGATCCTGTTCAGATACACGCAAAGCCAAACCAAGGCTGAATCCTAAAGCAGTACTTTTCAGAATATATAGGGCACGTTTTCACTACAATTTACAGTCAAAGTGTTACACAAAAATAACTCGTTTTGGCTGTACAACGCTAAAGAATTCTTTATATAAAAGCTCACTATATAATCTGTGTTCAGTGTTCGGATACTTTTTAAAGAATCCATGGAACAAATTGTAAATACGCCAAAACAACGGAAGAGAACTTAGAAATATTTGATTAGGTGAGTGGGTGGGATGGGTGGAGCTATGCAAAAAGTGCAAGCACTCCCTCCCATCTCTCGCCCTACTCTGTCTGCGCCAAAGGTAAGCACATCAGGCTCCCTGTTCTCAGAATGTGACGTTTTTACAAAATAACTGCTTGCATCTGGTTTTGAAACCTAATATGTGTGAAAAAAGGGGTCAAAATGAGTTTAACCGATCTTGAGTACGGTAATTGCAAGAAAGAGACAAGTTTAAAGTGGTATGTTTGTTGATTTTGGGACACTGGCTCTGGCATTATTCTCTTTTCATAATTTTTATAAAATCTTTAAAAATACATGTGGTGAAGACCAAGCTTTTGAGTCATAAGGGCAAAGAAAACGTAATGATTAGAATTGTTCTTTCTGAAAAATACATGTTTTATGTTTATTTCCAGGTTTTGTAGCATTTTCATATTTCTACTTTTGACAGGAGATATATTAAGGAGAGCAAAATCTTTTGGGATATTTAATTTTTTTTAATATATACATTGACATAGGAGCAAAGGAATTTGAATATTATTTTAATGTTAAGTTGTTTAAGTTAAGTTCTAAGTTGTATAATTTAACAAGATATTTTTATTTAGAGCAAAATAATAAATACTGTATAAGTGATTTAAGGTTTAAATTTAATATTCTTGTCTGTTTTTATTCATATTTATGTTCCAAAAACATTCAGTTTAAGTGTGTTCAATAAATGTAAATCCTGGTTTGGCCCTTTGTGCAATTGAGTGTGACATCCCTGCTTTAAACGTACACGTTTTACCCATATTTAAAAAGTTTACACATTTCAAATTCGGTTTTATATGGGAAAAGATTATTTATTTTTAAACGGTTTTAATCTGAATCGTCTTTGCATCAGTGGAAAAAGAGACTGAAAAAATTGTTTGTGGTGTTTATTTGCTCAAGTTACATTTATTTGTATGGTCCCTCTTATCAAGTTAATTGGTCGGGCCAGGGCTGTTTAGGGATTTTATAGCCCTGGGTCAGGTCGGGCTGGATTTTTTTAGGCCCGATCTTACTTTCACCGGCATGGAAAAACTCAAAATCCTCAGCATGAGGAAAGTAAGAAACCTTGAGAAGAGGCCGCACACGAGGTAATCCCCATTTTAGGATGACCAGGCTTTAACAGTCAACCGTAAACATAGCTAATATGAAAAATTATTCAAAAAGTCCAAGACATGACGACGCAGCTTTCCATCTCAGCCAGCTGGTCAAAAGATCTGGTGAAAAAGGTAATCTTAAAGAGATTACCATTATTTTTATTGTACATAGACTGTCTTTCTGTGAATACATACAGTAGGTGCCGTGTTATGTTTGTAATGTTTCGTATTACTAGTAAGAGGAATTGCAATTATTAATAAAGGGAGCAAGTGGCTGAGCTTGACAGGTATGTACATCCGGGTTCTTGTAACAACTTTATGTTAAAAATGACGTGAAAAATCCGGGGGTGTTATGAGCACAACATATGAAACAAAGTGGAGGTTCTTACATTTTTTTTAATAAAAATCTAGCGACTGTTTGCCAATGTTTCTTCTGATTGTCGAGCTTTTCCCAAAATACCTCGAGGTAGGCGTGCGAAATCAGCGCCGGAGGCGTCTTCGTGCCTCCATCGTGCCAATTGATCGTTGTGGCACATGTCGGCTAAAACGTCACATGGATGCGATCTTTTCAAGGAATACTGCATGTGTGTGTTTCTCTACAGATTTCTGGAGCTGATGCTGGATTTCTGTTCAGAGGCTTCCTCGATGGCGCCAGCAGACAAAGCTGCGGTTTGGCTTTCCCGAGACACAGGGATGTAGGTTAGGTGAGAAACCACTGAATCGACTTGCACATTCAATGGAATATTACCTTAATAAATCTTCAAAAACAAGCAGTTTGTCATACTGACATTTAAATGTAGTCCTATTTGAATGTGAAGTTCATGGTTTTAAAATAAAAAATGTAAGTAAATGTGTAGTCAACATTTAAATTTTCCCCTCAAACTGTTTCTAAATCATGTATATGCCCGCTGCTTATGTTTTTCGGAATGTGAATTAAGCATAATACTCCCCTTAAACCACATTTAAGGAGCTGCGTAGAATTCTTAACATTTTTACTCTCTGCCGCCATCTCCTGGCTTATAGTCTGTTTGCAGCCTTCGCCAAATTGGTCATGATGTACGTGGAAGTATGTAGATTTCTTAGACCTGCTCGAATAAACTCTTCTTTTTGCATCATTTTTGAGGTTTCGCTTGACGCTTGGACTCCATTAGAAGCATGCCTTTCACTATTCTCATGCGACACTTACAAATCGAAAAAAATAAAAACCCGCAAGGACGAGCATGACGTCT
This sequence comes from Urocampus carinirostris, assembly GCF_059441175.1. Lineage (NCBI taxonomy): Eukaryota > Metazoa > Chordata > Actinopteri > Syngnathiformes > Syngnathidae > Urocampus > Urocampus carinirostris. The sequence continues at coordinate 15,266,037 of NC_142359.1, read as the reverse complement.
CTCTCCAGTACTCCCCTCAGCCCCCATTCTCTGAAACTTAATGTGTTCTGTCCTGAACTGCTCTGATAAAGGTAAGGTAAAAGAAGATCGATGGAGTGGAAAATATAGCGTGGATTCAGTTGGGCGTTTTTAACACATACTTAGAAAATATTTTACTCACAACTTTTTAGGGACCTCAAACAACGCACCCTACTTTTAGGGTTTGCAAAGGTAGCATTGCCCCTATTTCGTTCACCCAGTCAAAAATGAAAAATGCAGGCGACACAGTAACAATGATGTAATAGTTGTCAAATATGATTAGTTAGAAATAGTTTTTTTAATACAAAGTGTTTAATGGACCAGCTTTAAAGTCTGAAAGCCCAGTGCCATTTAATTCTGTCAACGTTGCAGGTAGCTAGTTTTGAACACCCAAAAAACAAACGAAAAAATATACATTGTTTCCCAATAAATGTATTCACGTTTTGTCAGCAGAAAAAAGAGACAAATTAGTAAATAAGGCAACCTTCAATAAGTATCAAGCCATTAGATGGCAGGAATTGCTTTGGTCAGATCTTTGCCCATACATTGAGGAAGCCCCCAACTCCTAATTTTGCTTCCTGTATCCAGTAGATGACAGTGGTTGGGATGCCCCTGAGTAGAAGTAGTGAAGCAATGTTGTTCAGAAAAGTGAATATATGTATAATGACAAACGCTTCAACAGAGCTTTATTATATCTAAAAAAGATGACAAAGTCCCTTTGTCTTTGACGGGGCAGAGAGGGATGGTGTTTTGTGAACCTCCGCAGGAAGACGATCTCCCTTGTGACCGAAATCGTGTGATCACATCACCAGAAAAATCTGGCTCTGCAAAGTCCATGCAACGTTCATGCATAGGTTCAGTGTTCCTGCAATACATTGTTATTTTGAAAGCAAAGTTCCCTCGTGTTAATGGAAAGTATTGTTTAGATATTGGAGGTGTCACAAATGCAAAAAGTGAAAGTTTTGCTTGAAATGCATCCTTTCAATAAAAGTGTTTCTCAGTTTTTCTTGGAAAAGAGTATTTTCAATAAACTAAAAATACATTTTTCTAATAGATGAGAGTTGAAGCTTTCCTTTGATATTTCAAACATCTATAAAGCTACACAAAATTTTTTTAGGCCTTCAAAAATGAGTCAAAGCGGCAAAAATTTGCTGGCAACAGCTCATTCATTTTGAGAGAAACGTCTGGCATTGAATCTGTTAAATATCCACCATTTTCAAGCCATGGTTCGTGTTTTGTTTTAAAAAAACTAAAAACAACTATATTGCTTATTATAATTTCTTGTAAAACTGTACAAGCAAAGTCAATGTGCCCTGCCTAATGTGCTCTTTAGATGTAATCAGTGATTCCTCTTCCTTGTGGGATGCCGTAACTGCATAGGAAAATTCCCCAAAGAATTCTTGTCGTTTTCCCCGAAGCTCAATGCGAAGGCCTGGCGCACATCTGCAAGCTTGCGCGCCCTTGAGGTTTTTGTTGACTTGTGTGGAGCGCTGCTGCTGTGCGGTGCTTGGGCACCTGCGTACCATTAAAAAGCTGAAGCCTATCATAACAGGTGCACCCCTGCTAATGCGGTTGTGTGTGTGAAAGAATTAAGTATTATGGCACATTAGCTCCCCCCCCTTTTCACAACCCAACAAGGGAACAAAAGCGAAATTCTCTCAGTGACGGTCCGTACATGTTGATGTCAATTACCCCCAACAATTTCTTTACACAGAAGCTATGTTGGCATGCGTGCCCCCCCACCTTCCACAATTGACAGCAACGAGTGGAAGTGACAGCCAATAAGGAGGCAATCTACTTCCCGAAAATGTAATTAGGTGATGAATGGTGCAACGTATCGAGCCTGGCAGCGTAATATCGCACGCCCACCTGCAAAAACACATAATGGAATAATTGTTAGTCTTTCGCAAGCCGTGTCCGAAGCCCTCCGAAACTTGATGACTGAACACATTTTTTCCGGAGTTTCTGACTTCCAACTGCTTTCTGCTGAAGATTGATTATCGAAATCTGCATCATTAAAGTGTTGAAATTCCTCACCTGCTTAGCATTTACAGTACTTAGTGTACAGGGCCTGCATGCTCTTCTCACCATTAACCGTTTCCAGATTTCCTTTCCTCTGTTAGATACTGGCTGACTTACACACCACATTTTCTTCCTTTTCTTTGACCTCTTTGGCATTCTAAAAAAATTGCACAAGAAATCCTCAATTGTGTTCATTTGAAAGTAGAACTATTCAGTTCCAATCTCTTGTTACAACCTCTTTGTCACCAATAAGTAGCCAATAAACCAAATGGAAATGCTTCATGAGGTGGTGTTAGAGACCAGGCATGAGTTATTTTACCCGTATTCGAATACGTCAACGCTCGTTTGAATGTCACTTAATAGTGCAAATAGGCAATATCCTGACCGAAAGCTTGCAGCAAAAGGCTAAGAAGTGTTTGAGGGAAATTTTGTTCACAGTTAAAAGAGATCGAAAATGTCACTTAGCAATACCAACTATGAAAACACAGAAGAGGAGGCGCACCCCTGGCCTCACATCAAAAGCAGGTTTCCCTTAATAGGCTGCCAAACACCAGTTACAATATGCAATGTCTCCATTCTTCGAGTTGATGGGCTAGCTAACTTATTGTTCTGCTTGCAGAGCCTGTTAAGATAAGTATTAGGGCTGTAAGTGTGCTACTTGGTGCAATATGTGCTTAATTTATTTATTTGAGTAGTATTATTTATTTTATTGTTTATTCAAGCAGGAAGCACGGTGGATGAGTGGTTAGTGCGTCCGCGGCACAGTTCTGAGGTCATGAGATCAAACTTCCTGTGTGGAGTTTGCATGTTCTACCTGTGCTTGCGTGGGTTTCCTCCGGGCACTCCAGTTTCCTCCCCCATTCCAAAAACATGCATTTCAGGTTAATTGGCTGGTTCAAATTGTCCCTAGGTGTGAATGAGCGAGTGAGTTGTCTGTCTCTGTTGTCTGTCTCTTCCCTGTGACTGGCTGGCAACCATTTCAGTGTGTCCCCTGCCCGAAGATGGCTGGGATGGGCTCCAGCACCCCCGCGACCCTACTGAGGATAAGCGGTGCAGATAATGGATGAATGGATAATTTTTAAGCACTTGAATTTACGTTGATTATTTCAATCTACTCAAGATTAATATTATTTTTGTCGATTGGCCGGACTTTGATAATTTGACAATCTGATTGGTTGTTTTAAAAGAAAATCAATAAATACGACATCACTAGTTACTCAGTACTTGAGTAATTTTTCACCAAGTACTTTTTTGCTTTTACCCAAGTAAGTATTTGGATGACTACTTCTACTTGAGTAATATTAGATCTGCAACCTCAGTGGAAATGTTTAAATCTAAGCTTAAAACACACTTATACTCTATAGCATATGAATAACCTATATCTTATATTGATAATATGTGTATTATGTGCCCTCATGTAGGTTTTAGATGAGGGTATGGTGTCATAATAGTCTGTAGTTAGCAATAGTCTTTGATCTGTGCAGCCCTTTGCGACTCTTTGGGCTATACAAATAAACTTGACTTGACTTAATATTATTCTGAAGTAACAGTACTTTTACTTGAGTACAATCTTTAGCTACTCTCTGACCACCACCTCTGACACCTCTTAACAAACCCAAGCCTAAACCTCTAACATGACTTTCTCAATTTTGTTCTGTTTGGTAGCATCGCTAGCTGGCATCCTTGCTTCCAAAGCCAGAGAGGTAAGATAGCAGCAGCGAGAAGAGCATATGGCTCACGTGTTCGAAACTGGCAAAGAGCACAGAAGTGACATTGATTTGTGTGAAACGAAATGGTTTTCCCCCCTAAAAACAGTGCCTACTGTGCAAGTATAACCTTCACTTTTATGTGCCCATGGGAGTGTGGAAGACAGGGAAGGGGGCAGGGGGCGTTATTCCACTGTTTGTGGGAAAATTCAACTGGCATCGCACACACTTTCCCCCCATATGGTGTATGGATCTCAGAGCAAGGATGTGGCGGCTTAAAACAAAAGAAGAGGACGAAAAAGAAGTCCCATATGTGCGTGTGTTTTCCTTCATTAGCTGACGTCCGGAACAGAAGTCGCTCGTCATAGGCTCGACTGAAATGACTGACGCAAAATTCTCCAAAAAACGAATGTCCGACTTTCCCTCGAGGAGCTTGTTCAAATCGCACCAAACTTTGGGGGAACTGCAGCATAGCAACCAAATATGAATACAGTTTTGGATTCTTCTAATCCCAGAGAAGATCCACAATATGTCTTTGCTTCTTTTCATGTTTATAGAGGAGGGCAGAGGGAAAAAAAATCAATAAAATCACACAAAATGTCAATTCTCTCGTTAAATCACCCGACCCCCAAAAATTTCCTGTCAGGGACAGTTAACTTTTCCCTTTTGTGATGAGAGGCTGGGGTCCGTTTGTAACAGGAAAGTGTTAGTATTTAGGAATGCCTTATTGCAAAAATGTATTGTTTTCCAGAAAGACGCAATAAAATGAGCCTTCTGGTTTCTTCGCAGAACAAAAGTCTGATAATAAATAATTAAGCTAATAATGAAATAAATGATAACCAAATCTTCATCTCTGGATCTTTCATAAAACAAAAGTGAGAAAATAAATAACACTTTTTATGAAATAAAATATATCCAGATAACCCTCCATGAGTTATTCACAGAGAAAAAGTTCATGGAACATAAACTTTGTGATGTGCAGTGTACAGTAGTTACAGGTCCAAGTTAACTTAGATGTCAATGCATTGGGCCAACAGTGGTATAGATGACTTGCGAAAAGGTAGTAGATCATAGGTTTTCAACCTTATTTAAGCTGAGCACTACTTTTTGATACTGATAAGCCCAAAGGTATCCCAGTTTGATATGCATTTCTAAAATTACAAGTTATTATGTTATTACTTTGCTGTTACTATGTTATTACTAAGTTAATTATTGGAAGAAGGGTTAAATAGACTCAGTCAACCACTAATAAATAATTTTAGAATACAATCACAATAACCCAGTACTGGTGAGTTATTTTCAGCCCAGGTTTGTCGGCTCCTCAGCTGTCCTTAGGGGGCACCCTTGTGCTCATGGGCATCAAGTTGGAGTCTTCTGCAGGACAATTTATTTCACAGTCATTGTATTCTTAGTCACTGTACCAGAGACAAATGAAACATTTATTATACATTTAACATGCTAAAATGACAATAAATCATATTCTATTTTAAGCATTGTAAGTGACAATTATATTGTCATTGTAACTTTCGAAACTCACAATGAAATTGACATTCGTCTCTGGTACCATGATTAAAGTGTGTTTAGATAAAACACAATGCCTTTTCCTATGTCATCTCTATCACTGCTCAGCCCGCACCGCTGCAACCTGGGTTTGAATCCCGTTACAACCGAAAATGCACACTAATACTTGAGTTTTTTTGTAGCTATAAATAGAAAATGCATGTAAAAATGCTTTTTGGGGGCTAGATCAAACACGGAGGTGGATTGTATCCGGCCTGCAGGCCGCAGTTTTGGTACCAGTGCTTTAAGTGTTACAAACGCGAACATGCCGACACACTTTTGTCTTATTTCCCTTCCTCTGTTAAGCTGAAATCACAGCCCCCACCTCAACCATCACTGGCTTCTTCTTGGGCCAAGAGGCGAGGAATAACCCGATCCTGTGTCAGACATTCCCCGGATAGAACAGCGGAGCCAGCAGCGCTATTAAGGTTAAAGAGCATTCCCGAGCGCTCCGAGAGGCTGCGGCGAGGGAGGGGAATGTTGTAGCTGTGAGGAAGTGATGCCGGCGGAAGGGTGGCAAAAGGGGCAGGGGGGGAACAGTACGGCCCTGCTCGCCCCTAGCCACCCTCCTCCGACTGCCATCTGATGTGAGGTAACATGTGAGGGCGAGCATCCATCTGTCAGCGGTATATGCTAGCAGAAGGTACAGCTAATGAGGCTTGATTTGCCGCTGCACCTGCTTCCAAACAGGGGGGTGATGCTTGCGCCTGCGTGAGTACGCATGTGTGTTTGCGTGCCAGGGATGCTGCATCTCGCCAGCCGCCCCGCAACCTACAGACAGCCCTGTCTCCTCCCTCTCCTACCTCCCTCAAGGTGGAATCATTGGCAAGCTTGCATGGGAGCGCCTGCAGGTGGACGGAACCTGGGAATTCATTAGGAAGTAGGTGAGACCCTGGCTTGAAAGCGCCTTTTGACCCGTCTCCCGAAATCCCCCCTCGCAAAGGCTGCTCAGAACCAGTTCCGGTATTCTGACAAAACGGGTGCAATGCAATGACATCAAAACCCCGTCAAAGACGTCACGGCAGCAAATTGACATCACAATAAATAAACTAAGCATTCTGTATTTATTATTACCTTACCTGGGATTCAAAAACCGGAGTGACTTGTACATGTCATGCTAACAATCCAGCAACTTAAAGCTGCCGTTACTGTCCCAGAAATATTTCTATAATAGACTTCTGATTTGACTAATTATGACCCAAACTTATTGTAATTTAGAAATAAACACCGAATTACGGTTGAAATGTCTTGTCCCTGTGTCTGCGATTGGGATGTCAGTTGCTGGAGTATACGTTGGATAAGAGGGTGGACTTTACGCTTTGGCCACTTGTGGCAGTAGTGATGGGAAATTCTAATAGTATGATTCTATTTTTACAGCAGTTTTCTGCTTATTTTACAGTTGTTTTTCACTTGATCTCTCTCTTTTTATGGTATCTATAAGGTTGTATAACCCTGTCAAGCCAATTTTGAACAGGCACAGCCAATCTTCAACCAAGTTACAGAATTTGTTCATTTTTCCTGCCATTATTGCTCCTGTTCGCTTCCTGTCACAGATACCTAGCGACACGAGACGTTTTCTGGGTAAAATTATTCCAGGCCAGTGAATCCACTTCCAGACAAGACCTTTAGTGTTACCCGTCTGCTTCTGTCCTTAAACCAAGACTTGCTCTAAAATGTCCTATGCATTGTGAAAAAGGGTGAAAAAGAAATGTTTACATTGTACTTTGCTCTATGTCAAAATCACATTCTTATCAGTAGCTGTTATTGGTCTATCCTAACAGGCCTAATGATCAACACTAACTGGGTGCATTTTGTGCAGTATTTCTTCTGTAGTTTGTCCATCAGTATCGTATGCCAACAGTCATGATGTGGCCATAACCAAACGAAGCAAAGGTGGAAATCACCTCGGACTATGACTTTCGATGTGTGTTGGAACCAAAACGTTTGTTCGTTTTTGGTTGCTATTTTTTTGTTTTATCCACGGGGGGGCAGGTTAATTTGTAGGTGTGTATAGGTGGGAGCCCCTTTTGTTGTCTGACAGGGCAAAGGATTTTGACAATTAAGCTAACCCGGCTTAGCTGGCTTATTGCTCTGGTCTCTTTGGCTCATGCGTCTATTGTAATCGACGTATCTTAACTGACTTAAAAGGAAATCAATACGATCGTTTCTCTGTAATCTGAAGACGGTTTTAAGCGTGTTACTTTAGATCACTATGAAATAAACAGAATAAGTACTGTAGCTCCAGTGACTGTAGCGTCTGCCTAGCTCCACCAGCCCTAAGAACCCCTCAGTAGTTCCATATCGTATACAACAGTTTAACAATCTTTGAGATTTAAAAGATTTTATTCTTTACTTTTGAAAACCTATCCCATGAAACTGCATACTGCCCTCTTCTGGCGCAAGCCTCACTCTGAGCAATTTGGACTGACAAAGACTTTTCCTGCTGTCAATACAAAGGTGTGGCTGCTAATCCCCTAGCTCATCACCACCTTCTCTAAATGATGGAACAAACCATTGGTTTCAATCGAGATCTTTAACAACGCCGTCAATCGTTCATTACTACAACTTGTATATGCCATATGCCGGCGACTACCTCTCTCTGGTGCCGAATAGCGTGCGGCCGTGGCGGCTGACGTGGGTCAGATCTCCAGGCAGGTGGCCGGGAAATCGAGGCAGATGGGCCCAGTGGGCCCACTGCTGCCGCCGAATCTGTGAACTTCTCTCTCTCTCTATCCCCCAGCTCTCTTCAGTTTCAAGCGGCACTGATGGGCCCTTGAATTATTACCGGGCCCCCCATTCATAATTACCCCGGGCCTGGTGGGGAGTAAAGCCCCACTAATGACGCCTTTGTTGCAGCTGATCAACGGCGCACAATCAACAAGAGAGGACGTATGACTGAGAGAAGCATTGAGCGATAACGTGCCTTTAGGGCAGCCCCTCTAAAACAATCACGCATGCTTTCTCTTTGCTCCCCTTGTTAAAGACCACTGTTCACACGGTGCGTGAGACTCGTTGTGTATTTGTGTGTGTGGGTGCCTCTGCTTCACTGCTTCCCACAGACTTTACTGCGTCCAGTGTATTTGATGTCTTCATGCAGCAAACAACAGTCATAAGGTTGTATGGGGCTTGTCCACACGTATTTATTTATTCATTCATTCATATAGCTTTTGACTAGATAACACCGAACTCAACTCATACAATGCCAGACGTTTCTCTCAATTCGGAAGAGCCAATTTTGACTTGACTACGGAAAATTTTGTTATATACTTATATAGGCATAGGTCATGCCAAAAGAAAGCTTGAACCCTTGTCTTTCATTAGGAAAAAAGAGAATGTTTTTAGATTTTTGCCATTGTTTAGTAAACAACAGTTGAACATTGCTAAGTTTCTTGAAAAGGCTCATCAACAAGAAAATGTCTGAGAACAACAGCTTTCGGTGAAAGGATGCTTTTTTTCATTTGCGATACCTTCAATATCTAACTATACTTGCAAAATACAATTTTATTGCAAGTACACTGAACTGATGCATGAACAATGCATGAACTTTTGGTCACCTTAGCGGTCGTGTTCCTGCGGACGTCTACCAAACGTCATATGTCTCTGAATAAACAATGATGATGGAACTTCATCATCTTTTTTTGAAAGAATTAAGCTCGGTTGAAGAGTTATAACTTCCTATTGCTATTTACCCATGGTTTTGCAATTCTTACCATTGCTTTCATTCACTCTCATTCACTGGAAAAAGGAAGCAACACTAGCAAGTGTAGTCTCTAGTAACGTGTGGACAAAGATCTGATCAAAGGCACTCCTACCATCTAATGGTAATTTATCAAACTAAAATATTTCCCAGAGGCTTGATACTTTCTGACGAGCAGCACCAAACTCTTTATAATACATATGTATTTTTTTGATAAAACAGGGAAAAAGTATTTTTACATGTTGTGCACTCAGGGACAATGCTTCCGAAAATAATTGTTCACGTTATGGCATTGAATGAGTTAAGAGAAATACGAATTGTGTCCTTAAGTGCCTTTAAAATGGTCCTGCTAGCAAAACAAATAATTGAATGGCGTTTATTGTCATTATACAAGTATAATGACATTGGAGAGCTTTTCCTTTCATTGCATTCAAAATCAATTAAAATGGTAAAAATATGCAAGACATACAAAAAATATTTTAATGATTTTAATGATATACAATAAATCTGTGCATATTCATAGGGGCAGCAGTAGAAAACCTTATGCTTATGAATGCTTTATAGGAAAGTTCAGGGCAGTAATGCCTTTTGGGAAGAATCCTTTCCTCATTCTGTTAGTTCCTGCTCTGATGCACCTGTAGCGCTTCCCTAGAGGGCAGCAGGTCAAAGAGCTGAGCACCTGGATGTAACCTGTCCTTGATGTTTTTTGGCCTCTGCTGAGGCATCGTGTGAAGTAGATGTCCATCAGGGAGGGAAGAGGGCAGGAAATGATGTGCTATGTCGGTTTCACTGTCCTCTGCAGCCTCCCTCTGTCCGCCGCAGTGCAGCTTCCGTACCTCGCAGTAGGTCAGCAGGCTTTCGGTGGATGAGCAGTAGAAGGCCAGCAGCAGCTGCCTGTCTAGGTTTTTGTGGATTATGAGCAAATGATTGACATCCCAACCTTTAAATTATTTGTATTGCTTGTACGACTGTATTTTATCCTCTGTAAAGAAAAAAAATACGACGGCTAATCAATATATTTGACTTGTAGAAATACATACTGATCAACATTTCTGTTTTACGCATTTGACT